>NW_008794854.1:2153591-2200652 GCF_000699145.1 Aptenodytes forsteri | reverse complement strand
TGGAGATGGCTGAACACTTGCCTGCTGATGGGAAGGGGTGAATGAATGCCTTGCTTTGCTTTGCTGGCGTGCGCGGCTTTTGCTTTACCTATTAAACTGTCTTTATCTCAACCCACGAGTTTTCTCACTTCTGCTCTTCTGATTCTCTCCCCCATCCCACCCCAGGGGGAGTGAGCAAGCAGCTGTGTGGTGCGTAGTTGCCAGCTGGGGTTAAACCACGACATAGGTCTGGAAGCTGTTGCACAATCGGAGAAATTAATGTTAAACTGCAGTGTAAGGGTTGATTAATTCAGTAATCTCATGGATACTATTTGTTGTAAATGTCATCTTGATTGGGGTTGGTTTTCCTGTAGAGCAAGAGCAGGTGTGCCTTCAGGGACTGCGTTATTTTACAGGGAAGTGTCCTGTGTAAATGAAACTAGAAGTGATCATGGCTTACGCATGATTCTCTCTAGAAATGAAATGGGATGTGGTTATTCCAGGCACATTTCATCCTGTGACTTATAACTGGCAATTAATAATTAAATTTTTCAAAGTGAAGGACTCGCACAGTAGAGGCTGCAGTAGCGTCTCTCCCTATATATGAAGTACTGGGTGCTTAGTTCTAGGAGCAATAAACCAAGAGCTTGTTTGAATTGTAAAAACACAAGCTGAAAAGTGCTGACTTCGGTGTGAGCTGGATAGGATGAGTTAAACAGAAAAAGTTCAGCTCACATAAAGTTTGCACTGTCTGCACTACCCTCGATAACCTTGCTAGCATGATTTTTTTTAACTTCTGTCTATAAAGGCCTTAATGATATATAAAATAAACACTAGCAATTGTCTTCACTGCATTTTCAAAAGGTTATTTTGTTACAAACTTTTGTCTGTGTTTTCTTGCAGTACTTGAATTCTTGTGTGTTTGCAAGGTGGTTTGCTGATTTTTTTGTTTGTTTGTCTCGGTTTCTGTGAGTCACCTTTTTCTCCTCCAAATTGCAGTGGCTGTTTCCACATTTCTTCTCATGTCCTGATACAGAGCAGGAAACACGGTGGCTCTGCAGCCTGGGCAAACTGTCAGTCAGTCAGACAAATACCCATTGGCTCAGCTCAGGCCTGTTAAGAGCTAAGTTGGCTGATAGTATTCAGCTTGAGAAACAGTAATCACTGCCTTTCTGAATTTGAGATTAGAAGAAATGTGTGTGTATAGTACAGTGTGTGTATATATATGTATATACCATTCATATGCAAACCTATGTGTATATATATTTAAAAAGCAAAACAAAAAAGACACCTGGAAAGTACTTAAAGATTAAATGCAGACTCTGTCCCTGCAACAGGCAAGGGAGCCTTGTGCCATGAGCTGGAAGGGGTCATCCCCTGGCTCGTTGGGCCTGGGAGCAGCAGCGCAGCCTTTGGCCTTGGGGGGCTGTGCTGCCCCCCAGGCCCCGGGTGGGAGCCCACCAGAGCCAGCCTGCCGGGGCACATGCCCCGGACCCTTCCTGGCCCATGGAGGTGGCCTGCCAGCCCTGACACTTTGCGCCCCTCAGAAATAGCTGGAGAGTTGATAAGCAGAAGTTTGCGGAGATGTTTTTGTCTATGCGGTTAGCTCATTGCTAAGATCTCAGAGGATCAAAACCCAAAATAAATGCATATCTTAGTCTATTCTCAGAAACCAAACATAATGCGTCTTTTATAATGTTCTGGTGCTTGAAGTACCCAGCCGTCTCTTCTAAATTCAGCTCGTGCCTCACTGGTCAACAGTCTCACAGAAATATAGCACTCTAGATGAGCCAGGCTGAGCAGAATAATATATATATATATATATATATAGTTACAGAATAACGTGAACTATTTAGTGTTGATAGGCTTTCATGTCTGATTTTTTCTGAAGTCCAAGCAGAGTTATATTTTATAAAAATCATATCAGCTCCCTGGCAATTATAGAATGTAAACATGTAAAAAGTGGGCTAATGCTAAAGTTATATTAACCAAATAGTTCAGAATGCAGAAGCCACATTTCCATGGAACCCTCTTCTCACAGCAGCAATACCAGGTCTTGTCTACTTTGGTAGAAAGAAGAAACGTGAAGAGGAGATGATCAGGAACAGATAACAGCTGGGTAAACATTACGCTTATCTTGACCTTGGATTTACATTTAGGATCAGAGAAGATAACCACATCACTTTGAATATTAAAAGGTAATTAAAGTGTTAAAAGGCTGAAAACGTTCACTGTTTTTGTTTTTTTTCTGTTCTAATAGCATTAACAGCCTTTTTGTTTAATCCTGATTCTTGTAGCTTTTTCTCTGAGTTTCTTGTATCAATAAGATATCAGTATTTTACCTCACTTTTGCATCAACAGGTAAGAACACAGAGGGGAAGGGGAGAGGGCGTTCCCCTCAGAGTAGGACTCTGAATCCCTCAGAATATGATTCAGAAGGTGGGAATGCTCTAGAGCCCCTATTTTAAAACAAACACAGCATTTTAACCTTACCCACTGTGATAGATTTATTCCCATGAGCACTGAATTTAAGAGATTAAGGAAAAAAAACCTGGAGAATTTAAAGAAGTAGGAGAGAAAACATCTCCTATCCAAAACAGCCACTGTGAATACAAAAGATGATGCTTTGAGTAGTTGCGCATTTCATGGGGGAAGGGAAGGCTCTGAAGGTAGCTAGGAATGTATTTATTCTTTTGAGGCACGGTTGACAAAAAGAAATAGAGGTAGAGATGCTGGGTCTAGTTATGCTCATTTATAAATCAGCCATTTGCATCAAACTTTATTGCAGCGCATTAAAACAAAGTGGAAATAGAAGCCACTGAATTTGCTGTGTCACAGCAGGAGAACAGAAGGAAGCCACCTCACAGAAAGCATAATCTGTGTCTCTAGTGGTGGATGGTGTCACCTGAAATCTTCTTCTCATTCAGATTAACGGAATGATATGTTATCTAGCCTGACAGACCGCTCAGGTTTTTAGGAGATACCATGCTGCTACTGTCCCAGAACAATTTTTATGGGTGGTGTGTGTGAGGGAGAAAGGTGCTTCCATATAAAACCAGACTAGCAAAAGACTCTCTCACAGCATATATCACAGCATGCCAACACTAGTGCCGTGCTTCTGTGCACCTGCAACTGCCATGTGCACACCCGGGCTCCGGTCTGTTCCCTACCAGCCCTGAGTAAATTGGCACTAGGGTTTCCTACAGAATTTAAGGAATCCTCAGCTACTCTATTCCCCTTCATTTTCACAGACGCTAGAGGTTTTATTGCTTACAAGGGGGACTTTGAAGGCGCCTCACTGTAAGGTGAATTCAGTTTCCCAGGGAGAGCTGCAAGCAGCAATACAAGTCACAGAAGATTTAACTTGCATCTTCTGTATTCATGGTGGCGTATTGATTTTTTGGAGTCCACCTCTCACTGGAACCTGTTCTGAATAACTTGCTACATGTCATAAAAAAGCCGGGACCTTTTTATCTATTTATGTTGTTTTTGTCAAAGTATCAAAAATAGCCAGAAGAAAGTGGCCTGCTATAGTAAGAAAATTGTAAATTTCTATTCTGTTTCATTTATTTGGGTGTATTCAAAACAAAACCAAACTTTTCATGCGCATCCTGTATACTTTTCAATATATAAAGAAGTATGTACACATGGACAAGTGTGTACATGCATACCCTTAATCTGTCCCTGCCTATTAAAAATATTTTAATGTTATCTTAAAAACAAAAAAAAATTCTTAAACATCTGCCACAGTTGTACTTTAATATCATATAGTATTTGCCAAATCAGTTAAATGATTAATTTATTCATAACATTTAGTTCAAGCCTGTTTATCAATTGAATTGCCTTTGGACTAATTAAATAATGATTACCACCAGGGTAATCATTCGTGGGTGCAACCAGCATGAGGTTCGCTGGTTCTCCTTTAACCAGTTGCTTCTAGGTTTTGGTTGAGAATGCAGAAAAGAAATATTTCAAATGGAGCTAATTTGGTGTTTCTAGAAGAGCAGCCTTTTGTGGGATATTTTGATTACATGGCAGAGCAACCTCTAAAAAGAGCTATTTGGCTAAGTAGAGATTCTTAACTCCAAACAGGGAAAAAAATTACAAAATGATTACTCAAGTGAGTATAACAAGAGTTATACTTGAGTTCTTGAGTATAACAAGAACAAGGAAAATAGTCTTAACAAGCCCTGGGAGACAGACCATTAGCTGAAATTCCCACGTCAGTGTATGTACGTGCCACACGACTTCAGCATCGCTGAGGTTCTGTGCAAGCCCTGTCCTGAAAAAGTACTTGAGGGTGGATTGGTTTGTTTTTTTTTTTAATTATATAAATATTACACAGTTCTCGTGCTGCTGCTGAATTTGTGCAGGGGTATACTTTCGCCCTAGTAAGTGTTACTTTTTTAGAATGATAAAATAAGTGGCAGTTGTGGAGATGTACAAGGGACAATTTGTCCTACACCATATATTTATGCATGTTTCTTTGTGGGCTTGTGCTAGTTCCTTCTATCAGTCTCCATTTTATACCAGTAAATTAGAGGGATACACGGTGTCTGTTGCTTGATTCACAGGTTTCTACAGTATCCTCCTTCAGAAACCTTAAACTGGCGTGTCTGGTCTTTGTTTTCCGTTTTATAAAAGCATCTCTCTCTTGCTAGAGGGTACGTATTTAAGATGGCAGAATGGGTCAGTAGGTTCAGAGGAAGGGATAGAGGGCTGTCTAAATATTTCCTCTTTTCCAAATATTTTAATCATGCTGGTAGGGACAGTGGTGAAAGGAGCATTGGTTTGAATGATTTTTTTTTGAATGTAATTTGAATTCCTCTTTGGACTTCGATTTATAGTCATCAGCTCAAAAAATGAAATCTAAGAAAATGTAACTACCTATCTATTTCCAAATTACTGTAGAGGTTGAAGAGATATAGAGACATGACATCTTGTAGCAACTAGACATTTTATTTTGTAATACTGCTAAAAGGAGATAATAAGAGGAGTTCTGGAGAAAGGTTGGTTAAACTTTCTTAAATATAAGTAGCTAGAATATCTGATTGCATGTGTGTAACTTCAGACGTTGACAGTTAAAATATACGAATCCACTTAAAATATAGTTTAAAAAAAATTAATTCTACCTCCATGAGCTCTCTGCTCTATTTTCTCTTTCAGGTTGAAAATGGAAAAGAAACACATACTTCCAGCTTTGCAGTATTTTATAGAAAAATCCCAACAAACTAAATAAATTTAAAAAAAGAAAACCAACCCCCCAAAATCCCTAATTAACAATTGTTAATACAGTGTTCAGTTAATATTCCTGGATATTAAAAGGGGCCATAGTGGCTCAGAAAAACAGTCCTTCTGATCCAGCATCCTGTTTCTGACAGGTGAAAAATAGATGCCAAGGGAAGAAGATAAGAATGTGGTGATCAGTCAGCGATGTTTCCTATGTACACTCACCCAGCCTTTGGCAATGTGCACCTGAGAACCCTTGATGATTTTTTCCAATATATTTGTCTCACCGCTAATTGAATCAATGACAGTTTTCAGTACCTGAACCATCTTGTGTTCCAGAGCTGAGCTCCGCGTTGTGTACAGTACTACCTCTTTTGGTTTCTTTTCAAGTCGCTACCCGCTCCCTTGATTGGGTGCCCAGCTAGTTCACATTCAAAACGAACCTGTGGTTAAACGATCTCTAAATTCCCAAAGTCTACAAAAGGATCTTTCAAAGTTCTTTGAAGGTATTAGAATATAATGAAAAAATAATGAATTCTCTACTAAAACTATGTATCTCCTGTCATTACTGGGGTATTGCTATGTATGCAGAAGAGCTCAGAGCCCCTTAATTGAACCTCATCAGCTTGATTTTTGGCAAAAGTCCCCCCCATCTGGTTTATGGCGGTATATATAAAAATACATTTATTCATATGTATGTTTATATATTTCTTTATATATCTTACAAAAGCAAAAAGTCACATCTTTCAGTCACATTATTCTTTAAGTTTTTTGCAACTACACATCTTAGTTTTGCTTCCTTGCAGTATTGCCATTTTTTTTCTCCTTTCTTCTGGGGCTGTTTTCCATCTCTCAAAATATTCAGAATAGAAAGGAGAGAGAAGGAGATGGGAGTTGGTAAGGTGAAGGAGGAGCCTTCAGAAAATTAATTTCCTTTTCCATTTAATCTTTTATCCTGTGTGAAGAATGTCAGTGTTGTGCAGTAAAGCAACATTTGGGTCACAGATTGCTTTTTATTTTGTGGATTTCTGCAGTAAGAGAATTCTTACTGCCAGTATCCCTCATGCAGGATGACTGCCGTAAAATTTGACTTTGCAAGCATCGTTGGCATTAAAAAACATCTTTAAGGGATTTTGTTTTGGTTTTTAAAGGTTTATTGCTATTTGAACAAATTTGATCTGAGGCTGCCCCTTAAAAACTGAAGTTCAGTTTTTTATTTCATTTCTTAGCTGTTTTGTTGGCTTTTTCCCTCCCCATCAGCAAAAATAGCTCCTTCAAGATAAAAGCAGAATGTAAACAAACTCCATTGGATATTCCAAATGTTATTTCCTGCTTATCTTTTAGATTCACTTTTTTTGTGTAATTGGAAAAAGTGATAAAGCATAGGCACAGAGAATTAAATATATGAGGAAAAGCCACATAGAGGATTCATATAGGGAAAGGCTTACACAGCATTCTAACGTGAACATCTGTGGACCTATGATCAATAAAAATCTCTTTCAAAGAATCTGGCTGTCCTTTGAAGTTAACATCAGATCTTACTCCTCAATAGAATACCAAAAGGATAAAACAAAATGAAGAAATAGCCTCCCAGGTGCTGTTTTGCTATCCCACTTGTGGGCATCTCCTCGGTAATACCATCCAAATTAGATAGGAACAACACAAATCTATATGAACTTGATAAATGCTTCAATTATGGATTGATTTCTTCAGCAGGCCTTTTACACATTGTTAATGGCTGCGGTTGAAAGAGGCTTACCTCACAATTTCTGGTCAACTGTAACTCATGCTCCAGCATTTCTTTGGAGTTGATTGACTCTTGCCTGTAAGTATGGTTTACATCCTTCTTTTACACCCCTAGTTTAATACGCGTCTGCATGATCTAGTTACACAATGCAGGCAAGCTCACAAGCATAAATTCCTCCTTTACAGCAGTGCAGCCTTATGTGCCTCACATGTACATCCATAATTTGCTGAAAGTCTTTAAGTCTCATAGGGAGGCAGTTGCCTCTCTATGCAACATGTTGCAAAGGATGAATTCTGACTTCTGAACTAGCTTAATGCAGTTCAGATATAGGAGCAGGAATCTGAGAAAGATGGGAATATTGCATTATTGTTCAGATTTATTTCACTGACTTTAGTATCCTGAAAATGTTCCGCATCTGACCTAAGCTAATCATCTGGGCTTTTTCTATAGCAATGGGAGATGACAGTGAAGGTACTTCTCATTCTTTTTCAGCGGTGGACGGATCCTAAATGAACAGCTTTCACCAGACAGACCCCTCCTCAGCCATCCTGGATAAGTCTTTTGCAGAAAAATATCGATGGGGAGGAACTGGGAGACAACTGGATGTGGGAAAGTAGGAGAAAGGAGGAGCAAACGTTTATGGTACAACGTCCCTTCACTGATTCTCTTTGCACATCATTATGCTGAAGAGGGGCTTTCCATCAACATCATGTTGTAAACATCTCAGGTCCCTTGAACTGGCAGGCTTGCTCCTAGCCTTAGTCAGAGGAAGGATTTGCTTTTCTGTGTGTGCAGAACTGGAAGTTTTTGCCTCCCTAGCAGAAACTGGAGCACTGAGCACCTCTCCACCATCTCTAATACACCTCTGCCAAAAGTGAAGTTTGCAGAATCGTTCCAAAACACAACTCAGAATGGGAGTTCCCAACCCAAAAGGGACTTGCACAAGGATAATACAGATAACAACCTGCATCCTCTTCCCAGGTGAAAAATAACACCTTACAAAGGGGAAGCTAGGATATTTTGAGTAAATGAGCCCTGGAAATTTCTGACTCCCAGTTTGTGCAGAGCTGACCTTTTAAGAGCAGAGGACATGGAGATTTTCAGTGCCTAAGCGTTCTCACCAGATTCTTGTCATTTCAAGGAACTGCATAAAATGAAGTTGATTGATGCCTTTGTATTTTATGAGAAAATTACACAATGAGAAGCTCAGTGTATATGTGCCTTTTAAGATCAGTTGCTTCCTTGAAACAAAATTGCAGATATATAAAATGTGAGACACAGTAAGTATCTTTAAAAAGAATTAAAAAAGAAAAAGAAAATACCAAGAGAACAGAAGCATTTAGGAGCTTAGCTTCTGGGATACCAGAGAATAAGGAACAAGTGAAACATTAGGAGCTCCAGAATTTGTGGCTCATTCTTTTTTTACTTGATAGGATCCTTATGAAGAAAATAATACCAAAGAAGTATGCATTCAGTATTTCATATGCAGTACTGTAACAGCTGTAATTTCCATGACAGAAATTAATCAAAAGACTGTGTGGGAACTGCAAAGAGCAGGAAAAAAGACATTCAGGATGGAGGAATTAGATGAAATTATAGTGCACTTCATATCACTAGTTGTTAAATCTTTATGCTCATAAACTCATTACCTTGTTCTGCAGCAAAAACTTCACAAAACCAGCATAGATTTTGTATCTGTTTGGTAGGGATTTCACCTACTTGGACAGGGGGATAGAAATGGGTATTTCTTCAGCATGCATACAGGATCCTTTCACCAAATAAAAGGAAGAAGAACACAGTCAAGCTTCGATAAAAATAAGAAACAAGTTAGATGAAGTTTGGTTTATTACTAAATGTTTTCTATTACAGTTTGATCATCTGTTAGCTTGATACTGTTAAGTGAGAGCAAGAGTGTCATTGATTCAAATACTTACGGTTTAAATTATCAAAATAGACATAAAGGAAACATTCGTAATCTCTTTTTTTATTTACAAAGCAGGGTTTTGCCAAATAGATGTGATGGTGCTGTGTAAAATTTGGAAACGGTCACATATAGATTCAAGACTGGAACTTCTTTGAGATGCATTCTCAAAAAAAAAAAATCTTATTCCACTTTTAGTGTGTCTACCCTATACAGTTGAGGTCAGAGTCTTTTAGGTATGATTTTATTTGTATTGGGATTACATTTGTACCTGGTCTGTCTGTTTCATCTTTGTAAATGACACAAACCGTGTAACAATCCATCTTCTCAACTAAAGGTGAGAATATAACCTTATCAAATATAGCAGGATACCATAACATAGAGAAGGAATATGAGATCAGGGAATATATGAGTGACACATAACAGAGAACCGTAGTTGCTGTATACGTACATAACTTTTCTTATTTTGTGTGCTGTTCATATGTATGTATTTTAGTGAGTCTAACGGTGACTTTCCTTGAGATCAGTATTGAGTACCTAATTAACAAAAGACTGAAGTGCAGCTCTGTCAAAAGCATCATCCAGCTTTGATGTCTCTACAATGAAAGGGTGTCTGGTAAAATATGTATTGATTTCCTTGGAGCAAACATGCAATTGTCTGCAGTGATAATTCTTTACGAGGAAGCTACCAGGAAACTGCTTGGTTCCCTTTCTGAGGTGTAGGTTCAATACCATCCATCTTATAGCAGGGCTTGGAACAGCCAAGACTTGGTGCTGTAATGCATTGACCCTTCATTCTCTTAGCAATTGCTGCAAACAAATTGCAGGAGGTCTGATGGGTTTAGCTTGTTGCGGGTTAAAGATCAATGTTCAATGAACATACAAGGCAGGCAGACTGGCTTCTCCTTTATTCCCATTAACTTCGAAAAAGGGTTGTCTGCAGGTGAATTGTTTGGCTTATGTGAGAATCTATAACAAGCTGGAGCAGAATTCCAGATTTAGTTAAGAGGCACTTTGATAATATGAAGAAGGTCTGTCATGAGGGCAGCTTTCCAGTCTTTTTCATTGTGGGATCAAAAAAGCTCTGCATAAACTTAATAGCAAATCACTTTCCAGTGGGCTTAATGAGGGAGAGAAGAATTGAAAAGGGGTGTTTTCAAGGAAATTAGGCTCTTAAGAATGATAGAGGGAAGAGAAGACTGTTAAGACAAACATAAGGAGTGGAGAATTCATTTGGTAGATTTTTTTTTTTTATTATTTATTTTTAAGGTACTCAAGACCCACCTGGATTTGTTTCATTCAGTTCTGTCAGCAAACATTACTAGTGCTATCTGCCACTTTTCCCACTGCCAGTACTCTCCACAGATCCCATGGGGTGCGTGTGTCTCAGGTTTGCATGAACTGCTGTGTTCTGCAACACTTGTTTTCTAGTGTGTTGTACAATCATCCCACAATACAGCTAGAAGTTGCACACTTTATCTACAAAAAGACTAAAAAAGTCACAGTTCTAAGTGAGGAGAGAAATTTTCACTTGTATCTGAAGTATATGAATTGAACAGAATTCTCTCTACTATCTGCAGCTATGATTCACCTTTCCGTCTTCATAGGTTTTCTTTTTTTTCCCTGTACACAATAACTATCTTGCTCATTTTCAACCCTCTGGAAAGTTATCTTCATTTTTCTTCTAAAACAATAGCTCCAGTTCCTGCATTTGTTCCCTTTTTGTCTCTGATGTAATTTTTCTTACATTACTTTCTCATAAACCCTTTTGGATATATCTTAATCATTTTTTTGTTTCTAGCTCAGTTTTAAAACTGATCCAGCATTTGTAACTCTAGTGACACAAAGCACATATTTCCCCTTAAACACTGTAAAAATGCATTCCACTAATTCTCAAAAAGTAGGAAATGTAGTTCAATTTTTCTGCATTTTTTTTCAGATTTATATTGAACAGAATTTGGTTCTCCAAGGGTAAATACTAGCCCTGTGTTTTGGGTGATTTTACTTTACAAAATTTTCTCTCATTTCTAGCTATCTGATTTAGTACAACTTACATGTAATTGCAAAGTTAGAGGGGTGGTTTGTTTTGGTTTGGTTTTCTGCAGTTGCTTTTAATGACAGGTAGGAAAAAAATGTATTAGCCTTATGGTCAGTTTGGGAAAAGAGAAGAGCTACATTTTCTAACTATCATAGTGATGAGAGTTTGGCGATACACAGTACAGTTAGCCAGAAGCAAGAATGTTATTACCAGGAGAAACTGAGAGAGAAAGGTACAAATAAAAAGAGAGATGCTGGGATCTCAAGTAAATTATTCAGCTTGCCTCTAGGCCCCTGAAACAAACCCCAGTGCCAATTCACAGACACCACCCTGAAGTCAGTGAAACAAGTTTTGATTTACAAACATTTTGATCATTTGAGAAATACAGAGCAGTAATGCTATTTCAGCTGCCTTACAGTCCACCAAAGAGTTTCCAGCTTGAAGATTTACGCTGAACAGAATTTGGTCTTCCAAGGATATCTCACAGCCCCATAGTACTGGCGGATTTAGGTTACAACAGTTTTCTTGTTTCTAGCTACCTTCTATGATACCCGTTATATTTAATTGTGGAGCTGGTTAGGTGGAAGATTCCACACATCTCAATGCACTCGTGGTGTATCATCTGTCTGCTAGAACATCTCACAAATTTAAGTTATCACCTTCAGTTTATCGAGGTTTAAGTGTACTGGTATGTCACGAAATAGTTTGGTAATTAGCTGACATTGTCCATCAAAAATATTTTTTTATAAATTGAGAAACTACTAACACTAGGTGAAAGCACTGGGAAAACTGCTTTCATGGAAGCAATCTGTTAGATGAATTCTTTTGTGGCAATCCAGCGCAGATCAAAAAAATATTTTTTTATAAATTGAGACACTACTAACACTAGGTGAAAGCACTGGGAAAACTGCTTTCAATCTGTTACATGAATTCTTTTGTGGCAATCCAGCGCAGATCAAAATTGAAAGATAGCTTTTTTACTCCATCCCAACAACTTTCTCAATCTCAATCTCTTCCTTCTTCTGAGGCATGATTTCCTGGTGCTGACACTGTCTCACTAGGTTGAGTAGCTTGCTTTACAGTGTCTGAAGTAACAGATAAGAAGAAGTATTGCACTAGTTGGGTGTGCTGTAACATGGTGATTTACACCTTCCTCTTCAAAGTGTTTCTCATATGCCAAGATCAGAGAGTGAGCAGTTGAATTACTGACATCCAGTGAATTAATAGCTGTGGGATAGCAGATGGCTGTTCAAGCCACTCCGTGTTTGTGCTTTAGAGACCTGTAAATGCATATGGCTGTGCTCATCATCTATTGTAGATTGGCCTTCCTACACACTACAGAGTAATATTAACGGTAACAGTGTACCCTGATAAGGGCCAATTTTACTCTTGGCTTACCTCTTCAGCGCTTCATTAAAATGAATCCGTTCTGGTAGGACAGTTTTTAAAATAGACCCGCAGTAGTTGCCACCATCTTCAAGACATTTCTTTTTGCTGGTGAACTCATAAATCCAAATTGAGTTAGTTTAATCAGTGCATGAGCTGCATAAGGTAGTCTTTATGCTGAGTGCAAAACTTTGTAGTGTTTTTTTTTAAGGCAGAGCAACTCTTGCATTGCTTTTCTGTCAAATACTTATGTATTAAACATATAAAGAGGTTATGCTGTATTCAGTCTGACAGATTAACATGTGTCATTAGCACACAAATGTACTTATTGTGTCAGTGTCACAGATGTGTCTGTTGATGAACAGCCTAACTCAATACCAAAGGGGGCACTGTTGTCATATTGCCCACCTAGCACAAAATTATCTGTGGGGTTTTTTTGTGTGTGTGGGTTTTTTTTTGTTAGATACCTTTTCTTACTTTTTAACAAACAAAATAATATTTCTGGGCATATAGCACCTCCTTTACTGGCAGATACTGCCTCATTTTCTGAGAGTTTCAAAACAAGGTCAGTATTGTCACGTGCCTGCAACTGTCAGATTTCTTCCCCGTTCTTTTCCCCGGGCAGTGAGAATTCTTGCACACGGTTCTGGCCAGCAGCAGCCTAGGCTATCAAAGTGAAACCTTCCACAAAAAAGCACAAAAATCTTTGTGCTGCAGCATGAAGCTAGCTGAAGTCTCTATTATTTTCAAAAGACATTCTCAAAACCGAGCATTTCACCTCAGTTAGGTGCCTGTTGGCCTCTGTGGAATGAAAACTACCGAGTCTGACAAAGCCAAAGATTTGTCAACTGCTAACTCCAGTTCAGCTTCTACTTCTAATTTCATTTTCTTTTGCTCATGTCCCTAGTCTGCTCCTCTATGAATTTAGCTTGAGATATTTTTTCACTCTTTGGTCATTCCTCCCTTTCTATCAGACAGGACAGAATGAGAGAGGACCTTCGTTCATCTGTTCTTTCACTACTTATTGCTTGTCTTAAAAGATCTAGAGCCAGTGACCATCTCCAAAACAAGTATGAAGCTGATTGATAGAGTTGTAAGACCTTAAAAACAAAAGCTTTGTTTTGACCTGTCCCATGATTTTTCTTAAAGCCCCTATCTCAGCATGATCATACACTCAGCTGATGGAAAACTGGGCCTTCAATGGACAGAAGAATGCAATTTTAACTGCTCAACACAAGGCTTCACTTACTTTCTCCTAACTGGACTTCACGATCTCTTTTTCCACTTGCAAATGTCTGCCAGACTTGGGTCTTCCCCGTTCACCTCAGCTGCTCTCAGTTCCCCCTAGACATCACCCTGCTTGTGCAGACCTTGTCTACATCGCGGCACCTCTGTCACTATGGCTGTTAGCAACAGCCTGAAGTGTAGAGGTAACATGGAGATATTACTAGTGTTCACATGTCTTCTTTCAGAACAATACAAGTTAACTCAATAGAGATTCTTGGTGGCAAGGCCTGACTCAGGGCTTTTATTGACATGGCAATGTTCATTAAAGGTTAATTTCTTCAGTGAAATTTTAGTGTATGTTTCTGATCTCGGAGCTTCAGGCCTGATTAGTCTCCTTCCCATCTCCTGCATGTGCTCTCCTTTTATTTTCACATTCTTTTTCTCTTATGATCCCTAACTGTTCCTCAGAAGAGTTGGAGACATTTAGAAACCCACCTCTTACACTGTGAATTCCCTTCCCCTTTTTGACCTTCTCCCATCTCTCCTTATCCCCATATTCATTTGTCCACATCTTTCTGTCTTCTATGTCCAGTCTGTGCTATGACCTTCCTTTCCTACCTACAGTCTCCTTCTCCGCCTAGTCTTATCCCAAATAGGTTTTGATGTGAACGTTTCTTCCTCGTCTTTCTAGTTGCTTCCCAACACGCCCTCATTCATGCCACATTTAATATTGTGCCTCAAAGGATTTGTGTTGGCTGAGGCTCTGTCTACTTTTAGGCATGCTAGCAGATAGTGTCCTTCTTTACGAGAGGCAGCTTTGCTTCTATTTTCATCTTTGGCAAAGTAACTTTGACAATTTTGAGACTTCCAGTAATATCAGAAATGGCTGCTTTTCAACCTCTTGCAGTGCTGGTTCACTTAACTTTTTGATTCTTTTAATCCATTTTTCTAGCATTCTGCTCTTTTTATTCCTCTTACCCTTTTACTGTTTCTTCTTTCCTTTTTAATCTGCCCACTGGAGCATGGCGTAATCATAATTGAAAAGATAAAGCATGCAAAATGTAGAAGTGTAGATATTGTTCTAAAAATAAAATTATCAGAGGCTTACGAAACATGCAGATCTCCTGGTTTAATATTCACTACTTGTGTTTCTTTATTGTTTCCTATTCTTACCAATAAGAAACTATTAATTATTATGAAAAACAGAAAAAAAAAAGCAAACTTTTTGCTTGAAAATGAGCTTGTATGTGCACGCATACATGCATCTGCACAAACCCAGTTGCTAAACTTTGGGAATAATTTCTGTAATTGCAAAGGTGTGTTTTGGGAAAGAAAAATCTCTACCTATACGCTTGATAGTATGTTCCTGCAGCTGTACAAAGATCTGAAAGAGAGAAAATGGCATTCTAATTTTTTTTAAAAAGTTTACTCTAAGACATTAAATTGCTTTTTTATTTCCTGCAGCAGGCTAATATAGATTAAAGAGAGAAATAGAGAATGTAGTAAGAAATCCTTTCTAGATACTAAAAGACAAGGGCACATTGTGTATTGTAAGGACTTATTTTGCAATATATGATTACAGAATATCATTTTTACTAGGGTTGTTCTGACTTTCCTCTCATATAAGTACTTTTAGTTGGATTAGTAAACCAATGTTCTGATCCCATCTGCTGTTTTTATCTCTATTGTCTATGTTCCACTGACAGTTAAAACATCCCTCTGAGAGAAATACGCCAAAGTATATGTAAGCTTTTGAACGTGGCAGTCTGTATTGGGTTGCTAGCCAAAGATATGCTTATAAATCTCATCAGCAGTTGAAACACCTCGATGATACCTTTTCTTGTTCTGCTTTATTTCTTTAAGTATTTCAAATACAATTCAACTCAATGCATCTTTGAAGAAAAATCATGGCTTTTCTTTTTGGAAAAATCCTCCTTTTGGGAACACAGAGTTTCTAAATCTTTAGCTCTTAAGCTCAGCACATCTCTCACTTTCATAGAGTTAAATGTCTATGAGGAACTTCCCAGACTTTTAAAAATAAAGTTAGCAGAATGTGTATTTTCACAGGGCTAATTAAGCCTTACATTTCCTTACACTGAAGAGCTATCGAGTAAAATTTTTCATAAATAGTAGCATAATGATACAATTCTACATAAATACTACTACATGTAACATATGTAATAATGTTGATGATGACTGTAATAAGTAAATATATTTTTTTAATGATTTGTTGTTTTGTTGTTGCCATGCTGGTTGATTTCATAGTAAACTTAATGTTCATGGTTAGCCGGCAACTGAAATCCTATGGTAAGCCACTGGTTCATCACTCTAGTGGTATCCTTTGTTGGCCAATTGCCAGAAAGAGATGTTTTACAAAAACTGTAGCACTACAGCAATGGGAAATCTTACCCTAACCTGCGTAATGGGAAGTCCCTTTTACATGATAGAATTGTAAGAGCCTAGTGTCCTAAGACATACAGCTCGAAAAGATTTAAAACCGTGTAACACGACCCGCTCCATCTGTGGAAGCAGACCAGGCATAATCATGTAAAGGGTACAGGAAGGTGTTTTCTTGGAAGCGCAGCGTTGGTGTGAACGTACCTTATGAACTCTCTCTCTTTTCTCTTTCTCTCAAAACATCATGAGGTAGAGCAGGACATCCATGTCCTGAAATGCAAAGGCAAGCCCAGATTCTCCAGTGACATAACCATTCAGCTACTTTATTCTCATCTCTTCTAGAACTTGACCCACAAAACCTTTGCTTCAGTGTTTTTTTGCATTGTGTCTGTAGTGTCAGTTGTCTTTTGGCCAAAGAAGAAAAATGCTCTTAGACCACAAACACCATGTTTCTATCAGAACATCTTTCTTATGTTAAAGTGTATACACTTTCCTTCATATACATCCTTGTTTATTTTAGCAGACAGTAGTTACCAGGCTATTTGTGTCTACTTACTTTTTATTCATCATACGCAATTTAAAAGGTTGTTTTTCTGTCAATCTCTTGAAGTGAAATTTTCATTTTAGTGGAGAATAATACAGCCAACTTGTACTACTTATTCTAACAGTGTATCACAGACTGCATATTTTTCAACTGCATCATCTTAGAAAATCTTGATGTAAAGATTTTGGTGATCTGGCACATCTGATTTCCAGCTATCGGATCTCATCTGCCTTTTAGTTCACCTAAAGAGCTTCTTTCCTGTTAAAAACCTCTGCAATGTTTAGGTACTCATGGTTTGTGATGAAGTTGCACATTAACCTTAACTTTGATAAAGTGCATTTTGCTTCTTAAACTTCTTTCTATGGAACTGTAAGTCAATGCAAGGCAGGGCTTTGCAGTCATACCCAAGATACTCCTTCTTCTTAAGTCTTATTAGGTGATTTTCTACTCTTTTCTAAAGTTTCTTCAGTTGCGCTCTTTCCTATTGTTTCATATGCAGGCTGTCTGCTCAATTTATATGCAGGAGAATGAGGAAAATACTTCCTGTTTTATGGAGCATCTATTGTCATCCATTTATATATGGTCATATGATTCAGTAGTCTTCTGTATGGCAGACAGACTTGAAAACAAATATTAAGTGTCATCTTCAGGGTTTATATCATGTCCAAAGTTAGGCATATCTTTGCTTTAGAGGTTAAAAAATCATGGTGAAATTTTGCTGTTTGGAAAATTCCAGTCCCACAACCTGAGTACTGTAGTTTGCAGTTCAGTACTTAATGACAATATTAAAAGTTTTCCTGTAAGTAGAACTTTGCAAGTCTGTCTACACAACTTCTCTGGCATATTTTTTGAATGTTCAAATTTATGCTATAAATAGTTGGTTTTAAGGGGAAGGTCAGCAATAATTAAGCAGTCCTAAAATGTAATATTAAATAGAGAACATGTGAATAGTGAGTGCGCCCTTTACATTAAAAGTTCTTTTGGGTGTATTACTAGTTAACAACTGGTAACCTGCGCAATATGAAGCACAACTCTTAAGTTTCTCCTTAAGATTAATTAACTTTGCAGCATATTAATCAAACAGGTTGGGGAGCAAAATCAGAATGCATATTCCTGTGTGGTTCTCAGACATCTCATTTGTTTAATGGAGCCATTTGGATAATTAAGAACAGTACAGGTAATTTAGCTAAAGTGCAATCTACAGGAAAGATTATCTAGCAATTTACTTGTGTTTGTCTCAGTTTTTTGTCTTGTTTTTCTTCCTAGTTATTTATACACATAGCTCAGGAGTTTAAAAAGCTTCGCTTCTTTAGCAGAGGAAATAGCCCTTTGTATAGATAAAACTATGTTTGCATTCAAGAAAGCCCTCCAAAGCAAGTAGTTAAGAGGAGGTCCTATTCAACATCCCTGAAAAACTTCCTTGTTTGACTTCCCTTTCATCCAAAAAAACAGAATTGTTGTCAGTGCTGGACTGTACTTAGGTGAGATACTACCATCCTTTACACTTTTTTTCTGTAAGAGGAGAGGTTTCAAACCAACAAGTGATTATGCTGCTGCTATCGTTAACAAGTATGGAAGAAAGTGGTGTTGATGGACTATTTGGGGCTGCACCCACACATGTAGCAAGGAAAGGCTGCAGATGAAATTTCAGGCACCCAGCTGGAATATGACAGGCAATGCAACCCTTCATACATGGCTTAGCTCTGATGGGCTCCAGAACAATTGTTCTTTGATTTCTTAAATATATATATATATGTGTGTGTGTGTATGTGTATGTGTATGTTTCCCTTGGGTGAATTTTAACTGCATGCTGCCTTAAGCATCCAACACAAACACTTGGTCTGGCTAGCGTTCACAGATTTTTTCTATAATCAGTGGAGAGATATAAGCTCCTTTAGGGGGTAGTTCGGATGTAGAGCCTCATTTGGTGACCTGAACTGCTCTCCAGAAAAGCATTGCTTTCCTACCTAGAGGGGAGGTAGGCTAGTCTGCCATACTATTTACATGTTATAGTCCGTGGTGTGACTATCTCCCTTTGTATCTTACGCCTTCATTCCTAAGGAGAAACCATCTACGCTAAGATTGTATCCATAAATTTCAGCAGCATTGGTCATGGGCTGAAATACATTTGATTTGCAAGAAATTCCCAGCAGCAAGCTGTCCTTTTTTAGAGGTAAACTCAGTAATGGGAGGCACTGTGCATTTTGCATTTTTTGCATTAAAAAAAAAAAAAAAATCTACAGCAGTGAGTTCAGTTAGGTGAAATTACTTTCATTACTTGCGAAAATGTAGTTTTGTAAAACTTGCTATTACCAACCAGAAGATTATGTCTGACTAATATTAGTAGCTTTGAAAACCACGTGAAAACATTTTACATGAATTGGACACTAAGTTTAAAATTAAATTAAAATGCATTATTTGACTGCTTGCCGAAATACAAATGCATCAATAGTCTAATAATATCTTAGAAATGTTTGTACTAAGTATCTTTGACACTTAAATGAGATGATTGAAAAAGGCCCTGCTTTTTTGAAATATGGCAATTAATAAAATTAGAGGAGAGATTAAAAAGCACTGAGGTTCATACAACGCACTGTTCAGGCACACTCTGATATTACATTACTAGCTTCATCTTTCAAAATTAGCAAACACACCTTGCAAGGTACAAATTTGAGGCAGTATACGCAAATCTGTTATTCCAGTTAAAAAATTCAGCACCTACTCAAGCTAATGGATCCATAAAAGCTATTAGCTTGAGGCTTGCTGCTGCAATTCTGACTATTTGAACAGAAATATTTTTAGTGGTCTATTATTAAATATACTGTACACAGCTGTTTGTTTGTCTTTCCAAGGTGTAGAAGTTGTTTACACTGTTGCAAAGAAGAAAAGAAAATTGCTCGCACAGTACTTGTAGGCAAATTGTCTTGTTACGGCTGAAGCTAATATTCCTAGATATTGTACCTGTTAAATATCTGCTTGAGTAATCTTTACCCCAATACTACTTAATAATTTAGCGATTTAGTGTTACAAGTGATGGCAGTGTGTCTACTCTGGGTAGATTTCTGCGGGACTATTATTCATGGTAGTCAGTACTTATACATGCAGCAATAAGTACTGGCAAGATTAGCTCTTTATTTTTTAAGCTTAATCGATGTCAGGTGGGATACCGGGCAACTCTTAGTGTTTCCAGAGTGCTGTTCATTTGATGCTTCTCGGAGAGGAGAGTTCAGTTGCCTAGAGCTCATATATCAAGCACTGCAAGCATGAGGCAATAACAGAAAATCCAACTAGTGGCTAGGGATGTACATTTGGGCTGTTAAATGAGAAAAAAACCATCAAGCTTGGCGCTAGGGGTGTATATTTGGGCTGCAAAGCATCAGTCACTGTAGAAGTAATAAAGATATAACTGACAGCAGTTCTCTGTCTCTCCATGCGTGCATATATGCTTAAGCCTGGACAATGACACAAGTGGGCTATTATTACAGCTGTGACATTCGTGCCACTTTAGTAAAAATGTCACTACTTCCATTTAAAACCACTATATTCACAAGTTTTTAACTCAGCAAGATAAAATAGCTAGGAGCTTTGAAGTAATTTTTTTTCCTCTTTAATAAAACTCAACCAAGGTTTTACACGATAGGCATAATTTACTTCCCCCACACCCAAATGCATTGTCCTTCAGTGTGTATTGATTTGGATGCCTTTTTACAAAATTCAAGTTTTAAAACATTTTATTTGGGTATCTTATGCTTTTAAGGTATCTTACTGATGTTCTTTAAGCAAAAGTAAAAATGGAAATAGGAATAATAATAGTACTTTGGAAGTCAAGATACTGTTTCTCTTTATTTTATATTATCCATCTAAAAATGTGATGTCCAGCATTGGAGATACTTGTTTAACGGAGTTGTGAACTCTTTTTAATAACCTCTCGCTATTGCAATATTAACTGCCTTGCAGCGTTGCTACATGATCCAGGATTTAAGCATAAGTTGAACAAAATGCAATGTGATTTCAGATGCTAACCACTGTGGCTGTGAAACTTGGTTCTTTTTCTTTTTCCCTTCATCATCTGCCCTACTGCCTTTGATTAATTTTTATTTTTGTTTTAGTGCTTAGATATCTATGTCGTTCCTCCCCTTCTACATAGTGTTACTTGGGTTTTAACAGGAAATTGTCTTGACTTTTTGTTTTCAGTAGTATATTTTTTATCAGATAACTGGAAATGTAGAACATTTAAGCAATATCTATAAGGTAAGCAGTCAAAGAGTCAGAGGGGTGTGGGAAAGCCCAAATTAGGTAAGCTAACGTGTGCCTTCAAGAAAAAGTAAATATCAGATAAACGCTTAAGTTCTGCCAAAAGAAATCGGTTTTGAAACAAAAATTAGTTACACTGGTTATGCCCGAGAGTGTTTTGGATATCCACTTCTGTTCCCAGCTGGAACCAGGCACTATCAAGAAGACAGCAAGAGAATAATTAAAAGGAGTGAAGAAGCTGGAAGAATCAACTTTGGTGGGTTGTCCCTGGGTTGGGGCCTGCTTGGTAATTCCTATTTTTGTTCTGTCATTGGGACATGCTGTTCACCTGTAAGGAGCATGCTTTTTTTCTAAGAAATGCTCCACTACAGAAGGCAATTATGCACTCTGCTCTGAACTAACTCTCACTAGCTTGGGAAAGGGATTGTAGTGTTATAGTGGATAGATTTCTGAAAACTTTAACTTAATGCTCAAAAGCTAAAATGCAACGGTTGCTGAAAAATAATTCTGGAAGAGTGTGTGCAGGGTGCGTTCCTCGCCTCAGACAGGGTATAGTAGGACTATGTGGTGTACAGACGAGAGTGGCAGGATAGCTAAAAAGTGTGAAATGACTTCCACGTGGGTAGAGGCTAAGCAGGCTAGGGAGGATTTTTCGACCTCGAAGAGACAGTGGTGTCTGCGGCTATGGTAGAAGCATATCAAATCATGATAAGCACCAAAAACTGGAATAAGAAATAATTATTCATTGTTTCTCATAGTGCTGGGGTAGAGACATCCCATAAATCAGTCAGCTGAAAAGCTCAAAGCACACAGCGTGTGATACTGCAACAGAAGCTATTTGTCCCAGGGTGTGGAGGCCCAAAGTGTACACAGGTTCAAATGATAAGGCACCTTCACAGAAGAGAAAGGGAGTTATGAGGGCAATTAAACTCAGCCTTACCTCTACAGGCTTTAGGAATTTCTGAACTGTGGGTTATTGGAGGCTGAGAGAGACAGGAGAACTATCTTACCTCTTCCCCCGTATGCTATTCCTAAGGCATCTGCATCCCTCTCCTTTTCTATGTGGTTGGTGGCCATAAAGCAGTGCTCTTCAGTGGAGTGCCAGAGAGGACTGGTGCTGGTTAGCTGGTGGTTTGGCTAAGGGCTAAGGCTAATGAACATTCCCACGGAGAGGGATTTCAGTGTGCTTTAGTAGAAGTAGTGACATGGTTTTGGAAAATACTTTAACACCTTCTAATGCAGGTCAGTTGGCTGTTGCCTCTGTACATTTGTACTTGGGATGTAAGTTATGACCCAAATGTTCACCTGGGCAAAAATTAACCAGCACATAAATCGCACTGCTAATTACACACCCTCACAATTTCTCAAATGTTTGCCTCTGCTGCCTTCTCACGCAAGTGAGGACTGAGGACACAGAGAGCCATCCGTTTGTGACAATGCAAAGCCTTGCTGATGCTGTGACCCACAAAAGCGTTTATCTCTTAATCAATGACTGTAATTCTTTGTCATTCATACTTTTTGCAGTTTTTCTCCATTTTGGGGAGCGGGGGAGGTCTAGAGATAACAGCAATCACTGTGGCTTGCAAATGTGTCAGTTGCTGTGACAGCTAGACCTTTCTTATTCCATAGGTATTGATGCAGCAATAAGAAGTTTAAAATATACTTTTTTTTTTCCTCTCAGAGTAGTCTTGAATTTGATCAATTTAGAAGCCCAGTGTGTGATGAGAATGTGTGTCAAAAAAGAAGAAACATAATAGGCTGAGGGTTTAAGTCATAAAGTGTACAGACGTGCGAGTTACAGTGCAGGCAAAACCAGAAGGCTGAGCCAAGAAGAAATCCTAGTAAAGAAGGTGCTGGGAAATCAGACAAGTCAGATTTATGCTGCAGGAAGCCACGGACTCCACCTCGCCTCTGAAAATCAATTTCCCACTTTCCTGGGGCTCAGAAGAGCTCTCCAAAGGGAGTGGAGATACGAAGAGCAGCTCTGCTCCCAGTCACCTGGCTGCTGAGCTGCAAATTGCAGATGGGTGAATAGGAGGTGCAGAACAGATAACAGAGAAAGAAAAGGGAAGAGGGAGCGGGAGCAGGAGCAGGGAAAGAAGGGTTACATTTACAGCCTTTTAGGCTTTCTGAGGAAAACAGTAGCTGCTGGAGGAAGGAACAGCAAGGTATTTATCCTATCAGCAGAGGAAAACGGTGTTTCTTAAGGCAGACAAAAATCTTGGCTGGGAGTAGCCAGGTGGTATAAAGTAAAGCCAAGTTTTGCAGTGAAAGTTTTAAAATTTTGAAGCTCATGAGTCTAAATTTCCAATTCGAAGAACAGCCTGGTATATCATACCACTGTTTCCACTCTGGCTCACAGTACAGTTTAAATTAAATGACCAGAATTGTATTGACGCAGTCCCTGTTTAGATCAAATTTTTTTCTTGACTGAATATAGAGTAATTGTCTGGAAGTGAGAAGCAAGTATCATTTAAGAATGTTGTACTGCGTGTAGGTGTAATTGTTTGCATCCTTCTCTTTGTTGCTGTTTTCTTTTTAAATGACCAGAATTGTATTGACGCAGTCCCTGTTTAGATCAAATTTTTTTCTTGACTGAATATAGAGTAATTGTCTGGAAGTGAGAAGCAAGTATCATTTAAGAATGTTGTACTGCGTGTAGGTGTAATTGTTTGCATCCTTCTCTTTGTTGCTCTTTGTTTTCTTTTAAGAGACAGTACTAAATTACACATGCAGGATTTCACCAACTGTCCACAGAAAAGTTAGAAAGGAAAGTAGTACATTAATAAGACTTAATCCTAGGCCAATTTTCTAAATAAATAACTCAACTTGTTGGTTCTTCCACTATATTAGTTTAGTGGAAATGGAATGTTAGTCGTATTCCATTACAAGGATGTTAGTGATTCATGGCTGGAAAAAACTTTTTACTTTATGCAAGTGGAAAAGATAGTCTAACAATAACTAGGTATGGAAGTGAATTCGTTAAGTTTTAATAACAAACACATTTAGTAAATAAGTGAGTGCAATGATTTGCCATGAGAGGGGAGAGCTGAGTGCCTGGCCTTCTCAGGATGATAGGTGAGGTTTTATAAATGCCTTTTTTGGCTATACACCTATCTCTATAATTTACATGTCTGAATTACGTAATTTTGTTGTTCTGTAGTAGCTACTGCCCTCAAATCCTGTCAGCTCTATTACCTATCTATTATCTATCATGATAATTTCAGTAGCTGTAGTCCAGGGAAGACTAAGCCATTTTATCTTTGGCTGTTGCTGATTTACTTCAGACCACTGCTCTCTCAGATCCTCTCTGAGAGCTTTCAAAACTGAGTGGGTTACACCTGGATTTCTCTCTCCTTCTTGTACTCGTATATTGAATTTGTTGCAGAGCTCAAATGACACTGAGGTGCAATCAAGCAGGACATTTTATTAACAACAAAAAATTAAATAAGAACACTATTTTGTATGTAAAAACATGACCTGGAATTTTTCCAAGAGCAGCTCTTGGTCTCAGATTAGTCTTGAATATCAAATTATTAAATCAAGCCAAAGCACGAGTGGATTTACTGCCAAGGAGACTTTCAAGGCTGAGAGGGATAATTAGAAAGGATGAACTTTTGTAAGTGAGGCAGGTGTCCCTAGGCTTTTTATCTGGAAGGAGCCTTGACTCTCTTGAGAGAAGATTCAGAGTATCAGGGTGCTGAATTGCCTGAGGGGAGAAGGGGGGATTGGGGGTCTCTTTTGACTGCGTAAGAAAAGGAGCCTGTAAGCTTTCTGACTACTTGTAAGCATCCTGAAGTATTTCAGTGGCCCTTGCTGCTGTTAATACACCTGAATGTCTTTGAGAATGAATCTTGTGGACCATCCTGATCCCTCTCAGATGAGAGAGAAATTGCAACTATAGCAATTCCACTTTTAACAGAGTGGAAAACCTGGTTTATTTGTTAACCAAATACAAGGTTTCTTTTCAGATTTCATAAGAATGAAAGTCAATATCCTTTCCCAGTGCTTAATCCATTTCATATTGGAAGCATTATATTAGGTTAGTTTCTACAAATCACGTAGTGTTTTTGGTAGAAAAGAATTCATATGGTTACTGTGAGAAAAATAAATGCAAATAAGAGTCTGTGTTTTGCTGATGGCTATGAATTCCTCTGCCTTTAAATGGCATAGCTGGAGAATTGGGTTAAGCTTCTGGGCATGAGCACAGTAGGTTTCTGTATTTATTCTGTATAATTTATTTTTTCCTCTGTTTTTAATTTTTATTTACTTGCCAGGCTTTCTTTTGTGGCCTCCTTCCTACTACTGCATGCTGGGTTCTGCTCTGTCATGTTGTTTACTGAAGCTTAGACATGAAAGGACAATGAAATGGACATTTTAATCAATTAACTGTAGCTTGATCAAAGTTTCATTCTTCCTTGTTGTTGTTGTTTAAAGTGTTTTTATTTGCAACAGCATCCAGTTGGGCTTTTGATTCATGTGGTGTGACAAAGTCACTCTCTTGCATAGAATAGCAAGCTGAGAGTCTAAAAACTGCATTTGATCAAGGCCTTGCTTTAATCACGGATTGTGCTCAGAGTTCTTGCAAGAAAGCAACAGCTTTCCTTGTGGACTAATGCAGAAGGCAGAAGGGGAGTGCGTTGGCATAGCAAAACACACACTAAGCAGAGAACACAAAGAAAGAGGTTGAACATCTATGCACTGGCCCTTTGTTTAATTCCTTTCGCCTTCAGAGGCCATCTGCTTGCCTTTTTCCTCTTAAAAGAGAATAACAAACACCTTCAGTCTTTACTCTTGTTAAGGATTTATTTATCTTTTCTGATCCATGGGAGGTAACGATCTCAATCTATTAGAGATACGTACAAAAAAGAGTATCATTCACATGAGGTCATTATGGCCTGTTTGTGGCTGCTTAGGACTTTTGGCAGTTTTAAGTGCTGGGGTAATTTTTTTTTTTTCTTTTTTTTTTTTTCCTTTTAAGGGTGCTATTTGCCTCAGGTACTTTTTGTACCTTTGAGTATTAGTCACAAGAAAGTAAAGAAAAACATGCATCCTGTAGCTCATCCAAACAATTCTGTTGGCAAATTTTGCGCTCTTTTTTAAAGTTCTGTGCATTTGTGATTTGCAGAAGGGACATGAGATCTCAGAATAAAGATGTCTTTGGATCAGGTACATCCCTGTAAAAGTCGGACGGACTATGGATGAGTTGTGTAAGTTTTGGAAAAACTATTGCTTGCATGTAACTAGGAGCGCCTTTTGTATGTAAAGGCTGATTCTTATTGAGTTATATCTTCACTGAACATGGCCTGCCCACATTTGAGATCAAGCTACTGGGTAAATATAGGATTTTAACTGCTGCTGGAGGCTGCTGCTGGTCATACCAGGTCTATCTACTATCACTTGACCAAAGATCAACAGCACTTTCCTATTGCTACCCTCGTTCCTCCTTCCCATGCTTTGACTTAGGCAGTGCCAGGGAGGTAGTCAATTTGATTGCAAGGGTCAAGATTTTACTGTGAGAGCTGGATATGTGTTGAGTCATTCTGAGCGATGAGAGGAGCAGGGGAAGACATAGTGCCTTGTGTCAAGGTGAACTGGCAATTTTGAGGAGAGAAAAAAAAATTGGAATCATACCAGATAATCAGTACATCTTACAGACTTCGCTCAGCAGGCAATTAGTGCATTTGTCTTGTTTAGTTGTGGTGTCATGTGGGGGAGCTTTAAAATTTGAGCTAAAGAACTCGGGTCTCTTGAAAGTACCTCCAAAATGGCTGAAGGTCATGCTCTGAAACAAGAAACAAGTAGCGTTCAGGAGTGGCTTTGCAATCCAAGCGGTGGAGTCAAAGCTCCTGGCTGCCCTTATATAGTGTGCTCTCAAAGTTCAAGCAGACATTCAATCAGGCAACCTCCTGGCCTGTCTCAGAAGTCTCTCCACTCCCATATTCTGGTGTTATTTAGGAAACTTGACCTGCACATGCAGCATTAGTAATAACCACATATTCATTCTGATTCCTTAATACTGGAGACAAACAGTTTTGCTTTCCAGATTTCTACAGTTATGTAAATACAAGCAAGTAAGAAATGTGTCTGTTTTGTTTGCTGCATGTTTTTTCCAATTCATCTTTCCCAGTGGCAATGGTTAATGAAAAAGATTATTTTATTAATTAAACATTCAAAAACAATGTGGTTTGTTGCTGGCAGCCACTTGTTTGGGATAATCTTCTATGCATCATAACCTTTTATCTTTGTGTTTAATTGCCTTTTTTTCTCCTTCCCTTCCTCTGGAGCACTCTTTCAAAAATCTCTCCTGACCTTTCATGCTGCTTTTGCATTTCACGTAATTTCAGTTAAGAAATGTTTAATTACTAAAATAATCACTTCTGCTTTTAATCTGTTTATGCTTCTCTGCCTGGCTCTTGTTCTTCTACTGTAATTCCTGCTGATTGCAATGATGCCTGTGTTAAGGGAAGAATTGATCTCTCCCAGTTCTTAGGAGGACTCCTTCATAATTATAGGTCACCCTTTAGTCTAACAGCAGTTTCACTCAAGCACCTGCCAAGACAAATTCATCTTATATAAGAGAAGCGTCAGATTTGGGGTCATAAAGGCTTATGACCTTCAGATCTGACCAGTCAGATACAAAGGAACTTTCCTAACTTCAAGTGAATGAACCCACTTGAAACATCAGTGGAGACTACATGTTGCTATCAAGAGGTGCATTGCATATGGAGGCAATAAATCTGTAGGGAGAAGTGGACAGGCTATTTGCACCATGCAGGTTGAAGGACCTAAATAAGCTGGGTAGTTTAACACATCTCCTTAGGTTCCCTGTTTCACAGATGGAAAGAAAGGTATCCAGAGGATGGCTGAGACCACCTAAGTTAGGCACTCTGCTCATGAAGCAAGCCTAGGGAAAGCAGCTGCAGCTCCGCTAACATAGCTTTCTAGGTACATGACACAAATACTAATCCGATTCTGGTTTTTGGGTCTTGCACTACACCTTCTGAGAGCAGCCACTCACATGGAGCCTGATCCAAACCCTCTGCAGAGAATCTTTCTACAGCCTCCCATATGCACGGGGCTTGAAGCAGATTGACTGGGACAAATCCTGCATGCCTTTGAACTCATCTCTGATGAACAGACTTACCTCAGATTTACAACTTTGTCACTGTCAGCAGAAAGTGGTTCCCTGACATTAATGTACCCGTGACAAAGGAGCTCAGAGGGTCAAGTCCATCAGAGTAGATGGATGTGAAGGAGATTAATTATATATGACAGAGTTGCCATATCTGGAATAAAACAGAAGTAAATTGCACTCCCCTGAATTTACTGTGGCTACACATCTGAGTAAGTGCTACTCAACTTGAACAGTCAAAGTAAATCAAGTCAGGTTTTCAATTAGAGCAATTTTTTTTTTATCTGCATGAATGCTCACATACTGATATTTTGGCTTACAAAAGTAGTTACAAGCAGCTGAAGATTTCTAATATGAATATAACCAGAAATCAGTGGCAGAAAAGTCCCTTAGTAGATAATGAAAAATGGTGAGAATAACAGAGATTACTTCCTCTCTATCTGCTTCTCTGCTCAAGAACTCTGCTGGTCCCACCAACGTCAGTTAGTTAGCAATCTTTAGGCATCAGCAGTACATGGGTTTCAGCGTAATGCATGTTCTGTGCACTCATTTGCAGAGGCAAGGAAATAAGATTCTCAGAGCTGGACTCCAGTGTTAGAGCAGCCTTGGACTTATTAATCATTTGAATTTACTCCCCTTCCCTCACCCCCCTGCTGCTGAGGCAGCACTTGCAAAATTCACCTCTCCTGTTCTTGCTCCATGTTTCCCTCGGCAGCAGCAGGAGGAGGAGCAGGAGGCTACTGCTGCTCCCAACCTTGAACAGTGAAGATCCATGCTACTCTGCTACAAAGCTCATGACAGAGCTGCCAGGCTTTAAGATAAACATGATTCACAGTTAGTTTTTTACATTTAAACAAGCTTCATTTACACAGCTGGTATCTCTGCTAGTTCCTCCTTTCTGTTTTTTTAAAGCCAATTTGGTATTTTTCTTGTGAGTTTATTGAGAGCCTAATATGTTATATTCAGCCAAGCACAGGTTTGTAGCCCCAAGACCTCTACATTATACAAAAGTTAAAAAGAAGCATGCTTAGAGATCTAGCCCTGCAGAATCAGCAAAACCTTCAAATTCCCAAACAGCAAATAACTTCTAACTCAGTGGGTTTTCTGCAGATGTATATATATGTCTTCTTCATTTTGCTTCCTATTTACTGAGGAAGCAAGGGGGATTGGATTGCGTGAGTGCCAGTCAGAGAGAGGACCCATCCTGAATAAACGCAGAAAGAAATGTGGAGATTTGTTGCCACTCACTATTTTTTACGTCTGTTTCATTCTAAGTTGCCTATATTTTTCAAGAACTCAGACTTTACCCATATTCTTAAGAGGTTTGCTTAACATCTTGCAACAGCAGTCCGTGACTTATTGGAGAGAGAGCATGGAAGAGCACTACATGGCTGCTGATCTCCTCCTCTGTGCTGCAATAGCTGGTCTGATGCTGGTGTAGAGAGAGTGTGGTGAATCTTTTAATGAGCTTTAGCTAATTGATCACCTCTTGAGTACAACTACAGAGCAATGTAGTGGGGAATTTTGGGTCCTTCAGGGAAGATTCTTTTTTACGCCTCTTGTCAAGGCTGTGACTAAATGTGACAAATTAGTTCTCAGTTTTGCGGCTCATTTACAGTTTTGCCTAATTGCAGACAGAAATTTTGGGGAATTTTTATTTACTAGTGCCTGAGCTATAATTTAAATAGGCAGAATTGCTTGTAGTATATTATGCTTACCAAGGTTATTTTCTCACACTAAAAAAAATATGTTTGAAAATAAAGTTTGTTAGGAGGCAAAATAAACTGGTTTGCCTTAGCAAAAAAGAAGCCATGATCCCCTTGTGAAGTTATTAGCTTCCTGTAATTTAGCTTGTAGAAATACATTTTCATAATGTGTAGTGCTACTGAGCATTTAGTGTATCTTTGTTTACCGCAGAGGGTGGTCTACATTTTGGTTGAGATCACGTCTCGGGCAGTCTAAAAGTGATTATGGAGTAATAATACGGCAGCAGGCTGATGAGCAGTATTATTACTTCCGTGGTATGTAGAGTCTTGATGATCTTGGTTGCACTCATTTCCCTATGCAAAGAAAACAAAGACCTGCCTACCTCCAAGTACAGCCTTAATTAAAATGGTATGTGCTGAAAATTATTGTCAGCAGATAAAACAGTGAAAAAGTGCTAGTGAAGGAAAATCCTCCAGGTCTATGAAGTTGCCTGCGCTTCAGTGGTAGATGCTCTGTGAGGCGTCTGTCAGGTAGACACGGAAGAGATGACTAGGGAGCAGAGGAACCCATACCTGTCTTCTGTGTCCCCAGAGCTTTGCTGAACTGGCCTATAAACAAAGTCCAACAGGGAGAATAAGGTTATATAAGAGATGCAGCAGAATCCAAGTCTCGACACCACGCTGAGATGAGGTATCTTACAGAGCCGCTGCAGCAGTGCTCTGTTTTGATTTGAACTGATTTGAAGGTACAGTACAGCAAGTGACTGGACCAAGAGACAAATGCATTCCATGTCTAGTCAAGTCCTTAAATTTAGTCCTTTATATACTTTATGCCCCTACATAAAGCACCGTGCCAAATGTGAGTGTTTTGTTCAGTGCGAACTGCATTAAATCTGAAGGACTCCATTTGTGTGGGAAAAGATGGTTGTTTATTGGCCACTTAACTTACAGTCATAGTTAACGTAGGACTGGTTTGATTCTTGCAAGTTTCTTTCTGTCATTCTTATTGGGACTGCAGATAAACTATACAAAGAGAATATCTGTTTTGCTGATATTTCCTTCTGGTTTTGTGTACTCCAAATGATTTTTCACCTCCGCAGAGGAAATGCCAGAATCTTCTGAGTCCATCTAGTATACTGAGGTATTCGGCAGAAGATATGTCTATTTTTAGCTAAACAATATCACCAAGAAGCACACAGATCGTAATATAGTCTTTTTAAAACGTGGTCAGTTTAGACACACTTGTCCATCCTTGCTTACTTGCTTATGTTGTTTATGGTTAAAATTGTGAGTATTCCACACAAGACAGGTAAGCATTTGCACCGATGGTTAGTTGTTCATTTTTCTACATCACTGCCTGATTTTCATGTAGGATTGCTACTGTAGTGAAGAAGTTAGATTAGATGTGTAATGCACACTTTGCATGTTCAATTGACTATTTAGGTAAAAAATGAGGCTATAAACTCCCTGGTATGTTTAAATAAACTTGTCCTCTGTCCAATGTTGTCAAAAGGGACAACGCTTCCACAGAAAAAAAAGGTCACTATATCACTTAGCAGGATTTCCCAAGCTTCTGCAAATCGAGGACATCCAATTTGTTAGCTAAGCACTCCTGTTCTCTTAAAGATTTACAGTGATTTATTTTCAGTGTCAGCAACAGCATCATCATTACTGGGAGATCCAACTGCACCGAATGTTACGTTAATAAATCATCAACCCTGAAAATCAATACTCCAATGAATTGAATCAAATGAAACTGTTTCTGCTGCACAGTTCACCCACAAAGTCAAAACCTCTGCTGTCCAAGTTCATAAAATTTCTTTCAGCTGGTTAGGGCAGAGCCATCAGACACAGCTCCCCAGGCTCAATGTCAGACAAACCTTATCAGTTGATGGATTTATTTTTTTTATGTCAACCCATCAATGTGTCTGTGATGTTATATTATGATATTTGCTTACTCTGAAGTGACACAGTAGGAGTATTGGTGTCAATCACAATGTCTCGTATACTTTCCATGTCTCATAGACCTACCTGATATACCTATGTTGGTATAATGGGTATTTACATCTTCCTATCTTTCTACTGTTATGCAGGCTTCTTTATATGGTCTAGTGATAGGTACATTTCACTACTGTGACTTTTTTCAGTGGTTGGAGCTTCTTAACTTAACTACTTCAGCCGTAGTCTTGTAGGATGTGTTCAATGCACATTTATCAAAGCACATACCAGCAACTGCAGATATAAAATAAACTGATATAATTGCTCTCAGTGCTACTAATGAAGAACTTGACTTATTTGATTGCTTAAGTGTTTAATTGAATAACATCTTGTTGCCTATTAAATTGGATTTAGTGATAGAAAATCAAGGCCAGAAGAGGCTTTTTGGGAAAATTTTTTGTGATTAATTTTTTTTTGTTATTTGTAAAGGATGTTTTTAAAGGACATGAGGACAATAAAAGTAACACTTAAATCCATTTTCTGTATGAAAGCGCCATCACCATTTAGAAAACTTGTTAGATGTGGCCTCAGGAGTAGTAGCAGGAGTTCCTGTGATAATTCTTTTCCCAGAGGCACCATAAGCTTTAGAGCCCGATTTATTTGCTGATGTAAGAAATGACCCATGCTCATGAGTTAGTCAAGTGAGAGCTGTTAAAGCGCTGCTAGCATTTCCTCCACTTCAGAAACAGCACAACTGCTTTCAAGCCTCCATTTTCCCCACACAAAAGTCCTACTTTTAAAGTCAAACAGGAATTTCTTCACAGATCAGACACCTTATTTGTTTCTTCCCTACCAGCCCCCACTCCAGTTCTGAAACCATTTGTCCCACCAGTACAACCTACTTCATCTTAGCAGGTCCACTAGCCATCTGTGGGCTCCTGCAGCATCATCTCTTAATGAATGGGACAAGAAGCTCTGAAGACAAGAAGGGAAATTTTCATTTCTATTCACTGCAGGAATAGTAAGTAGTAGGAGAGAAAAGAAGAAAATGTCTGTTTTTCTACCTCCCTATGATGGTTCTCATTGGAACTATATAGTTGGAGTAACTTGGGACAACTCCTCTAAGCTCTCATTCATGTCAGAGAGAACTGCAGGTCCAGACTGCATCTGAGAAGCAGAGAAGCCCTATGATCTCCCAGTGTCTATCCAGTTCTCCTGCCTTGAGTAGTTCCTAAGAGAAAATTTACCTTTCTCGTCCTTCAGAATTTTTCCCACTCAGGAAGCTGTCTGTGTGTACAGCTGAAAAGGAGAGTAATACTATAAAAAGCTTTGAAAGCAGGGAATGAAAAATGTCATTGAGCCAAGTGTTATTTGGAGCCAGTGAAGTAGGTTTAGTTTCTTTATGTGTGTACACAGAGGTTGGAGACACGGAGAACCACCCCCTCGGCATGTTTTTGCACTAACTTCAGTGGCAATTTTTTTGTTCAAAGCCTTCAGGGTTTGAACCCTGTTTAACACCTCTCTGTTGAGCAATTCTACGGCTCAACAGTCGATGCCTAGTCAACAAATTGTGCCTGTGATTTTGCAGTAGGATAACATTGTAGATAAGACACACCTACTGGGCACTTTCAAGTTATAATATTGTGTTAGTCATTGCTTTTATGTATGTTTATACACAATATCTGCCCAAAGGTATACATTGATTTCCAGCCATCAAGAACACATTTAAAATTGGCTGAGTGCTTAACCTTTGTTCACAGAAAGTATATTTTAACTTTTTTTTTTCCATTAAGAATTATTAGCTCAGAAGAGTTTGATATGGCTATAATCATCATCATGATTATTGACTTAAACTAAAATCCTTTCAGTGATTTTATTCCTTTTATAAAGTTGAGTTATACTTGTAATTTACCTTTTGTCTTTTAATAGGTGTATTCCCTTAACATGTATTGATTTACGTGGATTCAACTGTATTTCAGGTAAAGATTTTCTGACAACTAAAAATAAAAATCTAATGTAGTGTTACTTTACTTGTATCTAGTAATTTTGTGAGTTTCTATAGTTAAAATAATAGAAAAAAAAAAAAAGAAAAAAAAAGAGGATACAGACGAGATTCACATTGCAGGATTAAATGCTTAAATCCAGGAGAACAATTCTGACAGCCTCCTCTCCAGTATGAGCTAGCCTCTGAAGTACTTACAATCAGCGCTTCCATTTTTTTCTCTTAGTTCCCCAGCTGCTGAAACCTAAGTTCACTCACAACACCATGGGCTGAACAGCTAAATGCCTGGTTTCTTCCTGCATTCAGCTGCCAATTCAGAGATGTGCAGAGTGAAACTCGGACTCCCCCCCAATCCCTGGAGGTGAGGAACCCATTGGGGGGCTCCAACAACAGCTGTCACCCACCTGCAGCCGCAGCATGAAGCCCGGCAGCTGTGTGCCCCTTTGCTGAGAAACAGAGGGGGATGGAGTGGAAGGGATGCTTTTGTCTTCTGTCTTTTGCATATTTTCCTCATGGGAAATCCATCCAGGTTGTGGCAGATGGTGTGAGTGTGATCACCTTGCCAGGGTTCAAATTGGTTGTATCGACTTGCTAGGGGAGTACTGGAATAGGGTCATTTTGTACCGCTCATGTTAGAGCTCTGCAAAAAAGGATGAGGTTACAGAACGGGAACGCTTTGGTGAAGAAGCCCTGAGTCCTGATCCCTGATTTTCCCTGCATTTTATCCCGAGCTCATTAATTTGTTAAGTGGAGTTGGAATTGTGGCCTATGTCATATTCCAGTGCTTAGTTGTAGGGCTGTCTGTCTGAGATGTAGACTCAGTTTTAAATCCCTCCTCTGCTCGATTCAACTAATCTGAAGTTTCCTGCCCCTGTCCTTATCACAAGGTTAAATGGACATTTCTTGTTCAGCTTTGGAAGAGAAAGGCTCATGTATTTTAGCCTGGAGAAAAGGAGGCTGAGGGGAGACCTCATCGCTCTCTACAACTCCCTGAAAGGAGGTTGTAGCGAGGTGGGTGTTGGTCTCTTCTCCCAGGTAACGGGCGATAGGATGAGAGGAAATGGCCTCAAGTTGTGCCAGGGGAGGTTTAGATTGGACATGAGGAAAAATGTCTTTACTGAAAGAGTGGTTAAACATTGGAACAGGCTGCCCAGGGAAGTGGTGGAGTCCCCATCCCTGGAGGTATTTAAAAGACGTGTAGATGCGGCGCTTAGGGACATGGTTTAGTGGGCATGGTGGTGTTGGGTTGACGGTTGGACTCGATAATCTTAGAGGTCTTTTCCAACCTTAATGATTCTATGAATCTATGATTCTATGACATGAACTGCTGCTTTATTTTGCATCCTGAAAAGATACCAAAGGTTAGGTCTGACCTGCCTTTTCCTCCTTGTAGAGTCCTGGCTTTCCCTCCTGAACCACCTGTTTTCTCCTCTACCCCCTTTTAAATCTACTCTTGCAGAAAAACTAATAGTTCTATTTCAAGTTTGCTTATTGGTCAAGTACATAGCACAATGAAATATGTATACCTGTAGAAACACGCTTGTCATCTGTGCCAGGGCATTTATATTCTCATGTTGGATTTTTGGTAGAATATTTTTGTGTTCACTACATTTACATGTGTATTGCTTCTGTCTGTAAGTCTGGTGGAATTGGTGGTAGCTCCTTGTCAAGCTGGCGTTACTCCTACTAGTGATGACAAAAAAATCTCTTGTGACAGAGAATTTTACACTATGCATAGGTACACCTTCTGTAACAAATATCAATAAAGATAGAAAGTTAGTTATTTATGAAACTTAATGATGGCTAGTCCAAGTCCAGAACTAAGGCTGAATGCAAATAAAGTACCTATGCAAGAATGAAAGCAGATCACTTCTCTAACATGATAATGGAGTTTCCTATCCTGCTCTCCATCATTATTGAAAGCAATCTAAATCTTATGGCATATTTGTGTATGTTACTCAAAAAGTTCCTACAACAGTAGTAACTGGAAGCCTTTAATGTTGTAAAATAAATCCAGTGATTTTATCCATTCCTTAATGTGAATATATTGTAAATCTCCACGTTGCTTTGGCATCAATGCAGTGATGTCACGATTTTAGTGATCAAGGTTGTTCTATCTTGTGAAGAAAATCCAGCCAGCATTTCTTTCTATGAACTCCATGTCTTTCTCTTCTCTCATCTCTAAATGTTCTATTTTTATCTACTATTGTTTTCAACAAGAGCATTAACCCAACCCTGAAGATGAAGCCATAGGCAGAAAAACTAATTTTCTGTTCTCATGTGATCAATTTTCCAGCTTCGGTTTTAATTTGACAGAGAATAACAAAAAGTTTGGGGAGTGGTTTGCACTAATTCAGCTGTAATCAGAAATACTGATTTTTGGCTCACTTTGATGCTTGGGCGCTTGCTTGTGGTCCCCTCTGACTCTGTACTCAGAACTCCTAGCAATGCTCAGGTAGCTGAATGGAGGCTGAATTTGTCAGCTAATGATGATCACTTTATTTTAGCATCTTTTGCTTCCTTGTACTCAGCTATCATCTCTTGCAACATCCTTAAAGCATAAACTCTTGAAAGCTCTGGTATTATGCAAGTGAGCTTACTGCCACTGGAGAGAGGCAGGAGAAATCCTTCACTCTCTGTACTGTCATGGTGTTAATAATCATATATGGCATTTTGGGTTTTTCTCCTTTTCTGTGTGTTTTGCCTCATGAGTTCTGTGTGTCAGACTAACTGCAGTAGCTTCAAATTTTAAGTTCATCTTCATTTTCCTAATTGTTGTGACATTTTGAATTGAATTGCATCCTTTCATGTTACAGTCATTATCCTGGTTATAGTAGAGTGAGTAAACTCTTCCTGTCTTGCAGCTAGGTAGTGACAAGCATGCAAACTTATGTCCAAATAAGAATCAGATAGACTGTTTTGTATATGTATCACAGATTATATCTCTGCTCGCCAGGACAGGGATGCCTAGATCATCTGCAAACTCCATAGGGGCAGGTGCACCCACTCTTCGTCGTCTGCTCCCATATCCAGTGCTGAGTCTTCCCATTCTGGTGCAGTGAAGTCTTCCTCTGTCCATCATACCACCTGCTCCTACTTGCCTTTTTGCCTTCTGGCTGTGCTGTGATGGAAAGGACTGCCTTAGGGCTATATGAACTTTAAAGAGATACCATGAGGCGCTGGAGCCTTGCAGATTTATGGAGTTGTTGCTGGACAACAGAAGTCTGTGAACTTGATAGAGTTTGCCTCAGGGCTGTGTGGGTTTAAGGGCTCTGAAGGATTTTAGGATATAAAAATGCTTTTAACAACTAGGTAACTCACCTTCAGATCTTAAAAAAACCCTATTAAAAATCTTCATGATGACCAACTACAATAGATGAAGACAAAATTAAATATGTCTTCCCAAAGCTTTATTTGAAATATGATAAGTCACTCTGCACCACATTTCTTAGCAAGATGTAGATTTATTCAATGTAATGCATGGGGCAGAGGCAGAAATATAGTTGAGTGGATGAAACTAGCTGTATCTATAACAGGCCAGCAGTGATGTATATTAAAAATTATTTTTGGGAAAAAATCCTGAGATCCTCACACCTTAAAAAATTATACATCAGAGAATTCTGTGTTTATTTTTTTTAACCAATATATGGAGTGCGTATTTTGGCTCTGATATTCCCCAGGATGGCAAATGATCACAGCTGCCGTCCAGTGACCAGTCAGAGAAGAAATCATTGAATTATCCTTGGTGTTAATTGAATTTACAGGTTAGTTCAACCCAAACTAAGGAGCTGGAGAACATCAATTTCTCATGTGTCTGAGGACTGGAGTACTCTTGCAAATCAACATTTGATTTGCGTTAGAGTAAGGCAGTGGCTCAATGTGACCTGCTGTGGCTACTGAATCACAGTAGCACATCTATATATCACAGCTTCTTGCATTTCTTGATCTGTGCTCAAACTACTGAAATTTTCTTATGAGGAAAGATTTGATTTAGAGAGTCATTATTCCAAAATGCCATAAAGTTCGGGGCATGAAGGAACAGAGGTCATTTAGATGTTATTAGTTACATGTTAGTTAGATGGAGACTATCTTGTGCTTATTACAATTTGAACAAAATTATCCTGGCACTTTCTTCGAGGTGTATTGGGCAAGGGAACCAAATATAATCAAAGAAAATCAACTGTCAGTGATTAATTGTAAGAATTGGGTTAAGACTACATTGATGAGCACGGTGTCTGGAAACTCAGTCAAAGCAGTGAGCTTTGTCACCCTGGAGAAATAAATACAGGGATTGACTCTCAGTTTTCAACAATAACACTCTCATAGGTTCCAAGCTAAAAGGGATCCTGTTTCAAAGCCATACAAGAAAATTTTTGGTAATATGGATTTTTAATATCAACCTGAGGGGGTTTTATTTGTTACCTCAGAAATTCCATAGAAAAAATAACAAATCAAACAGTACACAAAATGATGTAAAAAACTATCCTTAAAAACCAAAACCCCCCATGCATACTCTTACCGCTAAGCAACACTTCTTTATGTTCTTTTTCACACACTGAAAAGGAAACCCTGTAGTCAGTTATGATCAAAGGGATCTCAGATCTTCTCTAGCTCTTTCCAATAAGGAGCTGATTTCATTTACCTACTTCTCTTCCAGCATAGGCTGTAGTAATAAAATTATGACAAAGCTACACTTGAGGGATTGTATCACACATAGCCTTCATCTCCTATTTCTTGAGCAGTTATTAATGTATAAGCAGGCTTTCCTTATTATCCCAAGGCAGATTGGTTTCTGTAAGAGCCTCTGATGAGGGACTTTGTCAAAAAGCTTGCTGAAATCCAAATACACTTTTACCTATTATGTTTGGATTTCAGTGGTTTTATAAAAAAGAAGCAATTGCAATACAAACATTCCTGTAATTCTATACATGAATTTAAAATTCAGGTTTTCTTTGTGGGGAGAGAAGCAGGGAGGAAAGCAGGAGGAAGGGTGACCTTAAAGGAGGCGTTTGACAAACCAGATGCACTACAACTCCTTTATCTTTCAAAATTTTAGAAGTACATGTTAAAGTTGTGTTTCTTTGTAGGAGACAGGGAGTTAATTGCTCTCTGAAAAAGTGCTTCCAGGGGGTATCTGCTTTCAACCAATAGTTCTTAAGACTGCAAACTCTTGAAGCTTTGCACGCAATTAGAAGTCAAAAATATCATAAAGCAAAGAAACCATGAATATTCAAATATTTCTAATGTCACTTCAGATAAATGGTATAGGATATTATAGTAAAATTAGCATTTATACCACTCTGTTCTTCAATCTGCTAATGAAACCTGTACGAAAGCACAGACTTATGGGAAAGGAGAAAGCCATCTTGCACTGCCAGTGAAGCTCTGATAGGAGAAGGATATAAATCTTTGTGAATGGAAGAACCAGCATTTTCTGCTCCCATCCCTCAATTTTAAAGGCATTTCTCTCTCAGGGCTTTGATCTCATCTCCTCTGGCTTCCTTCAGACAGCCAAAGTGGCAGAAGATAAAAATCCTAAAAGCCTTCATACAGCACCAAGAACTATTCCACCAGCATGGCCCTGCTTCTGCAGCTACTGTCATCACTAGGACACTGCTGCCTAGTGGTGAAAGGATGTTTGTCAAAGCACTATCAAAAATTTACCCTACATCATTCCAGTGATGTAAACAAAAAAAGCTGTAGGTTGAGGATAAATTATAGCTTATTCTGGGGCTTTCTGGGGGTCCACAAAGAATTCTTACCCCTTTGAAATTAGTATTTCATCTGATTGCAAGACAAGTGCAATACCACAAGCAGTATGATAGTATTTAGCATACAGTATTCCTCTTTTGGCAAGCAGAGAGAATCACACAAGTTTTTCTTCAGTACTAATGTGTAATAGGTTTGAACTGGAAAGCGTATGTTACGGAAGCATGCTCAGACAATTCCTTTTTATAACTCTCGTAGTTGGTAGGCAAGTTAATTTATGAGTTTTGCTATACAGGTTTCAGCTCTTCAAAGTGTAATATTTTCACGGTGACATTTATTCAGAAAGCCATATTTTGTAGACCAAACAGTTATGACTAATTTGGAAAACTTTTCTCTGCACTTTAAATGTATGAGTTCACCCACCATCAGCACCTGCCAAACTCCAGGGTTTACTTATCAAGTAATGAAGTCTCAGGAATAAATGTAGCAACCAACTGGCATTATTAGAAAAACAGGCTGATGACAGTGAACAGGCAAAAAAGTATTGGTACGGAAATCTTCAGGGAAATGGTGGCTGATTTGACACTGCAAGGGACCACAAAAGGTCTTTCTTCTTTTCAGTTTCTGTGTATGGCTAAATACAGCTTCAGTCCTTACAGTTCCCGGGTGACAGGATTAGAAGCAATCTTGTGCACACTGATTCTGAGTGGAGGAGGTTTTAGACACCTCTTCACTTTCTTCTGTGTTTCCACATTGCCACAGGATGTGAGAAATGTAATACATATATGCACGCATCCTATTCACAGTGAGGAGCAAAAATGTACTATCCCTTTTCTATGGAGGCAGAGATACTGTGACTTGTCAGGACCGTCTATGAATAATTTCATGGTGAAAGAAGAACATTAAATCTCCCACACTTCATCAAATCTGCCTCTCCCCATTTCTGATGGCCAGAGGTTCTCATAGTTTCATGGCCTCTATAAACCATTTTTAATTACTTGTGCATACACAGAAATGGCAATTTAGGTCTTGTGGAACCTAATCTGTTGCACCAGCTTTAGTTAGTTCTTTGCAATGTTGATATTCCTAATTTATAGATGGGTGAGCTCTGAATTAAACGGTTTTTCCGTAGGAAGGGAGTTTTTGCAAATAGGAAGAAACTTCGTTAACTATGGTAATATTTTATGATAATTTGAAAAAGAATGTGTTTGGGTCTTGATCATAGTTTATATGTGTGTTAATTTACAATAGTTCAAAAGACACTACTCTCTACAACAGGTAGCTGCTCACTTTTAACTTTTTGATGGCAAAGATCTGCACACAAGATGCAAAAAGTTAGCAAGTCAGGCCTATGAGGTCTCAGAAAAGCGCTAAGAGAGCCATAGTATGCACATAGCTAATGCAAGTCAGTTTTAATAATGCTTTAATTATGTGTTAATTATTTATTCATTAAATTGTTTATCTTCATATTTCATCAAAAGTCTCAGGTGTCCCTGCCTAGAAGCTGTGGTTCTTTCAGTAGCTGACAAGTCTTCTGGCAGTGTAGCGCAGCAGTGTATGATTACATTTAAGCCGAAGTTGATGAGATGACACTTTGGGCTGGAGGAGGGAAGTCTCTGAAATTTCACAGCATCCAAATTTGTGAATTTTCAGGCTTCCCTGACACCATAACTGTAAAGTATATTATTAAGGAGCAAGTACTGAAGTGCGAACAGAGCAACTTCAGTTGGCTTGATCACATCATATTTAATTTTGAAGTATTCAAAAAAAAGAATGTCTCTCAGAGATGTCTTCTCCTCAGCCGTGGATGAGCTCTCCTATGGAAGGAGCTGGCAATCTTTTAAGAGCTTTTTTCCTCAATGTGAACAGAGTAAGCTCATCCTCAAAGTTCTCTGGAGTATTAGTAACAATCTATGTTGTACCTCAGCATTTCATAATCAATCAAATGTGTCTTGTTCTGAGACATGTCAAATCACAAGACGTCATGATTTAAGCCTGTAGCCGTGGATGAGCTCTCCTATGGAAGGAGCTGGCAATCTTTTAAGAGCTTTTTTCCTCAATGTGAACAGAGTAAGCTCATCCTCAAAGTTCTCTGGAGTATTAGTAACAATCTATGTTGTACCTCAGCATTTCATAATCAATCAAATGTGTCTTGTTCTGAGACATGTCAAATCACAAGACGTCATGATTTAAGCCTTATAAACTGTGCGCTGAACACTTGTCTGCAACCTGTAAATAGTGAGTGGGGTTTATATCATTGACCGAATCAAGCTCTGTTCTTTCAGTTGGGCCTTTCTTTTGTTCTTTCCTGCATTGCTTTGTCTTTTAAAAGTATAATATGCAAAAGATGATAGGGCAGTATCATAGTAGATTACTCTGTTTTTCTGTGCAGTGAGCACCTAAACCAGTGTATTTTGTAATATCATTAACCCCCATGTATTCAGAGTTTAATAACATATAATGCTTTTACCTCTTCTATGGTTAGCATACAGTCTCCAGGTTACCTTCTTTTTATGCAGGTCATTAAAAAAGAAAGACAGAGTAATATTTTGGAAACTGAGCTTTATTCAAAAAGCTGCTGTTCTGAGTTTTTCTCCATTAGTGTCTATATTTATTCTGTGCCATGTCATGTTCGTACAAATCAGAAGCGTCATGAAATCTTATACTGAGTAAAATAATAATAATAATGCACTTTAGATTATAATCAGCAATTGAAATCCCTGAAAAGAGTTTGTTGATTCAAGATTTTTAGAGGTTTTTAAACTTTTTTTTAAAGAAAACCCTGGCAATCAGATCTATTTATTCTGTTGATTAATTAGCAAACAAGCCTTTTCATGAACATGGTGAGTAAATTCCCAAGCTAGCATAAAACAGAGAGATCTTTATGCAGTCTGTAAAATAGCACCTGTCTCTTGCAATGACCCAGTGGGTCCACGGTAAAACTGTTCATTTGTTCTCTGCTGGGCCTTATAGATTTAATATTTCTTCTGCTTTACTACCATAGCTACCATTTACTGCTATTTCTTGTCAGCGTTTCCTTCTTCTTCTGAAAAAAGCCCAGGAGTGATCGTTTTCATGATATTAAGCAGACCGATCTTTAAGACATAGAGATCGGTGCCAGTGAGATTCTGTCCATGTATGTGTGACATCTGCTCTGACCCACAGTGCTGTTGCAGGGACAATTCCGAGTCCCAGGTAACCTGTGCCATCAATTCTTCCGTGTCCTTCCTTACCAAGATTTGTTTGCAGGCATTCTCTTTGTCTCTATTATATGATAGACAGATGGATGTTTATGGAAGGTTTACAGATCTGCACCGTTTCTTCTACCTTAAGTTTTATGAACATCTGCAGATTTTTTTAATTGCTTGACAAGCAGAATGTTGTAAACAACCCATATTTTATGCATATATGAAATGTAATCATGAGTTTTATGATGTTATTGATTGATGGCTTTGAAAAGTTGAGCAGGGAGGGTTAGAAGATTTGAGACTTGGCAAGAATGGATGGCTTCTTTGTGATACTTGGTATCTTTGCAGTATCCTTTATGTCTCAAAAGCGATTTCCAAAAATAAATCAGGTCTGTGGCTGCTCCTCAACAACTCCTAAGTTTCCAGTGAGCATATCAGCAGCTTCAGCTTTCAAAGAGCGGCCTCCTAAGAGAGGTATCGAATTGTGCAAGTTTTCAGGCCCCTTTGCCACATTTTATCATATGATTATCATTCTCTTTGGCTTTCTTTAGAAGGCTATGTAGATACCAAATTTTGGCTGACTGCTATAGACATGACCTGTCTAAGGGAAGTGCTGAAGAACTCTAAAGCCTCTGTCCGTACCCTAGAGGATGGTAAAGGTTCAGTCCCAAAAAGCACCAAGCATATTGAAATTCCACAAAGGGTCAGATGCAGGTTAACTTTTGCAGTGACCTACACTGTTTTTAAATCTCAGGATGGAAGTTCATTTATTTTTATAGATAATTCACAGGCTCTGTATCTGAAAATCTGATCATTGGGACCGGTCATATAAACAACTTTACGGCTGCTTAGAATAAGAGCTGGTTGGAAATACTTGAAAATTTCTTTTTTTCTTCCTTCTAAAAAGCAAGGTAAAAAAAATTATGAACTGTTTCTACATTAGGATCAATTTTGGCAAATATAGATGGAGGAGCGAGTAAATAGGGTATTTTCATCTGCTGTTGAGCAAAAGACGTGGACAGCTCCCTGCTCCATCTCTCTCTCTCTTCTCTTTTTCATTTCCAAAGAGAGACGTATTTGTTCTTGCTGAAAACTGAGAACCAAGTCCATCTAAAGTCCACCAGGATCCCTGGTTACTTTGAAAATGTCTTAAATTCCCAAGTGGGCTTTCTGAGGCTGTGTCACCAGATACACCGAAATGCAAGAAGTGTGATGGAATCATGTCGCAAACCTCTCAGCCTTTTCTGATGTTTGGGGGTGGGGGGGAGGGCTGTTTTGGGTGGGGTGGGGGGGGTGGCATTTGTTTTTTTTTTTAAACCAGTCTTATGTTAGAACTATTTAACTTTGAATACAGATTGTTTCCCAAGGTCAGTCTATTTTTTAAGCTTTAGTGAGAGTGCCTACAGGCACTGTGGTTATGCACCTCTCGTAAATAAAGAGTGCTGTCCTACTGTTCAAGTGACTCTTCATACATGTATGAATGTATTTCAATACAGAGTCAAGCAATGCTGGATTCGCTCACCTCAGGGTAACTAAGGAGATATATTTAGGATGGCAGATTGGGCACAACTAATACAGCAGTTGGATGTCAACATCACATTCTCCTCTCGGCTGAAGTATAACAAAGCTGACTTTTTTTTCCCAAATTACTTTCCTATATTTCTTCAACACGTAAACCCAGCAATCATTATTTTTCAGAGATTGTAGTTTTGCAGTGCAGACCCCTTTTAGAGTGCTTTTTCTGGGGAAAAAAAAGAAGGTTCAAGCTGGCCTACAAGTATAATTGCCTCCTCCAAAAACACTTCTATGGCAAAGTCTGTTGTTTTGTTGGACATCTTCACTAACTTCAAAGGGATCTGTGCTGAACTGCAGGTGTTTTTTTTCTTTTTGTTTGCCATTGTTTAGAAGTATTGTCTTTGCAAAGGAGGTTTAGTTACCATTAAGTCGCCTTAGTCTTTTTTTCATTTAGTACAATTGAAAATAGATAGGAGTACATGTGTACCTTCAAGATTAGATGAACAAAACCTGTGTTCACTATTCCACTGAAAAACTGTCTTTAGCTGAGCACCTATTTGGCAACTTTTGGATGTAAATGATAGACGATTAAAAACATTGGGTCCTAGTGCCCTTTTCATTCCATTAAGAGCTGTATAATTATAAAAGCAAATGTGCAGAAGGCAATCATGTAAATACCAATAAAGGTTTCTTAGTAGCAAAGCTGATTTCATGTAAATAACTCATCTTAATCTGTTTTAATTAAAAAAGTCTAATTACAGAGAGCAGCTTATGTTGATCAGCATGTTCAGATGAATGCTGGTATATGTCAACCAGAAATAAATAAATAAGAGGGAAATAATCCATACAAAGAAATCCAAAAATAGTGTCAGATAACAAGAGTTGATTTAGAATACTGGCACTGAATATGTATGGCTGGATTCATCCCAGCCAGTTAGAAAGTGAAGGACAGCTGAAAATACTTCCAATTAAAAAAAGAAAAAAACAGGAAAAAAAAGGAAAAATTGACATATGGTAGTGTATAAGAAACTCTGAATGCAAGAGCGTGTGACGGATTGCAGTCAGATCACATCATGCATGCCTTGTCCTTTTGTTTGGGAAAGTTCCCCACCAGGGATGGGAAGGAGTAAGGCCCTCCCTCCCCCCTTCCCTGAAAATATCCTTCATGTACTCACATACCTCTTGCTACTGAGGACATTAAGCAAAGGCTTAGTCTGGGTAATGCAGCTTTTCAGATATTTGAGAGAAATAATAGTGAACTAGTAGTAAATGGTGATTTCATGATTATCTAGAAAATAAAGTTTCCCATTACTCAAAGACAAGAAAAAAATGCTTCAAAACAGAATTTCAAAGCAGAATGGACTAAATACTAATTAAGCAAATTTTCTAATTTCTACTATTCTTATAATAATTCAAATATTGTAAAAATACTTCGAAAATCAAAGATTAGAACCATCATCAGTAAGGAAAAACAATATATAATGAATAGATCAAGACAGTTTTTTTTTTCCCCACAAGGTGGATTAAAGTCCACTTAAGAACAGATAAGAATTGGCTTTTTAATTTTAAATGGCATATTCTTCTCCTGCTGTCCTTTGAAGATGATTTATGTGATCATATTGTCTGTTCGTCTCCTGCTCCAATAAACTTTTGACCTTTCAAGCGATTTTAAGTCAAATTTGACAAAGGATTAGAGGTCTCAAAGCCTCTATCATGTTCTTAAAAAAATATTATCAAACAAGGATGGCAAGGAAGAAGGGAGAAGATGATGGTGAACTGTGAATTTGATGCCATTGTTAAACATGAGGATATCTACTAATGCTCTCATGTGACTATTACCCTTTTTTTTTACTATGCACACTGCAAAGGGAAGGTGAAAATAAAACAACCTATTCCAAAAAAAATACTAAAGCGTGTATATTTATGGTGTAACTCTATCACAAATTTTTTAAGAAGGTCCATGTGGTTTTGGTGCAGCAATTGTTGATATTAGGTCATTTCTACAAAAAAGTGAAAACTTCAACAGATCTTAGAAACTGAAATCTTCTCAGTCCACCTCTAAGACCCTCAGAGGTGAAAGGGTCTAGAAGTTTCATGTTCAAATTCCTGCTTTTTTTTTGGTTCAAACCAGGCATTTTCCCAACACATCTTGAGTTCCCTGGCTTTCTAGGCTGTCTCATTAGCACTAATGAGCATTTAATTGTTCACTAGGGGTGGACTAGTTTGAACGGTACAATACAAACTGTCTCTGTAGCTCCATGGATACAGCATTACAGGGAAGATGTAGATGAATCAGTCTGAAATTGCTGACAGAATATCACCAAAGGAATCTGGATTTTATTTGGTGTGAAAAAGGGGAAGTTTAGAATTTTATAGGAGAAGGAAATAATTTCCTAACCCCCTGACAATTCGAAATTCAGCTGTATCTCAAGAGCTACCGTCTCTACCAAACCTCAGAAAAGACAAACAATTGTGCATTTGCACTCCCTGAGTTGTCATGTGTGTGTGTGCATCACTGGGCTGCTAATGGGAAAAAAAGGAAGGCAACCTGTTGAGCAGAATTGAAGGAACTGTTGTAGGCTGCTTTAGGAGGAAAGAGCAAGAACTAAACTGGCTAAGACGCTACTGAAGGTGTAAGGAACAGCCTAGTATCTTCCCAGGATGTAAGCTCTAACAGGGGAGCTCCTTGGCATGTCAGAGAGATAGTAATAACTGGGGGAAATGGGCAAAATTTCAGATATCAGGAAAAACTTCTTAGTGGTGAGATGGATTCAGTTCCACAGCAGCCCCTCTGTGTATTGGGTTTGCATGGCAAGTTTTGTGGTGGTGGTGGTGGGGTGGCTACAGGGGTGGCTTCTGTAAGAAGCTGCTAGAAGCTTCCCCGATGTCTGATAGAGCCAATGCCAGCCGGCTCCAAGACGGATCCACCACTGGCCAAAGCTGATTCCATCAGTGACAGTGGTAGCACCTCTGTGATAACATATTTAAGAAGAGGGGGAAAAACTGCTGCACAACAGCAGCTGGAAAGAGGAGTGAGAATATGTGAGATAAACAACTCTGCAGACACCAAGGTCAGTGGAGAAGGAGAGGGAGGAGGTGCTCCAGGCACCAGAGCAGAGATTCCCCTGCAGCCTGTGGTAAAGACC
>NW_008794854.1:2137246-2153318 GCF_000699145.1 Aptenodytes forsteri | reverse complement strand
TGGAGAGAGGAGCCCACGCTGGAGCAGGTTTGCTGGCAGGACTGCACACCATGGAAGGGACCCATGCTGGAGCAGTTCATGAAGAACTGCAGCCTTGGGGAAAGACTCACGTTTGAGAAGTTCATGGAGGACTGTCTCCCATGGGAGGGACCCCACAGTGGAGCAAGAGAAGAGCGTGAGGATGAAGGAGCAGCAGAGACAACGTGTGATGAACTGACTGCAACCCCCATTCCCCGTCCCCCTGCACCGCCTTGGGGGAGGAGATAGAGAAATCTGGAGTGAAGTTGAGCCCGGGAAGAAGGGAGGGGTGGGGGGAAGGTGTTTTAAGACTTTGTTTTATTTCTCATTACCCTACTCTGATTTGATTGGTAATAAATTAATTTCCCCAAATCAAGTCTGTTTTGCCTGTGATGGTAATTGCTGAGTGATCTCTCCCTGTCCTTATCTTGACCCATGAGCCTTTTGTTATATTTTCTCTTCCCTGTCCAGCTGAAGAGGGGGACTGATCGAGTAGCTTTGGTGGGTACCTGGCATCTAGCCAAGGTCAACCCACCACACTCTAGAAGGCCATAGCTGAAGCTGTGTTGTTTAAGATATTGTAAGTTAGACTGGAAAGAAAAAATAAAATGCTTTCAATGAAGGCCACTCTTACAATGACAGAGGATGAAACAGGTTACTATTTTATATCTTTTCCCTAGATGATATTATCTTCAGCCATACATCATCCTGCTATTTTTCCACAAAAAACAATTGATTTAAACATGACTTGGGAGGTAGAAGGATGTTCAGCAGAGTGATTGCTCTGGTAGAATTGTAGACTGTGCTCAGGAGCCGTGGGAAAACATACAACTTGTTAAACGTATTACAGATTTACTCACTTATGTGGATATGTCACTACCAGTGGCAACAAGAAGCTGTGGCTCTGATTTCAGACACTATCTTCCCTTAAAGATGTAGCCCCTCTTCTCCTACCCAGATAGGTTCTGGTGCATTGAGGTTTGTATTTGTGATCAAGTGCATGTGTACCCACAATACGCTTGCATGCCTCCATCCACACGAAGAAAAAGGGAAGCTTTCTTGTAGTACCTGTGAATCTGAGAGCCAGTTCAGTGGGAGAGATTGAGTTACACTCCACTGTGTAGTGTGATCATTTGGTTTTCTCTTTGAAAATGCAGTCATACAAAAGCACAGTGGTGTAGTTCTATGCTTCATAGTTTTGCTTTACTTTTAGCAGAATCTTATTTACAGCAAGCAATGGATTGAAAAGAGTATCTAGCTGAGATCAGCACCTTCAGTGCTTACTAGCAGACTGGCCTCCTGGTTGATGGATAGACTACAAGTTTTCCTTAAAGGTTCAATAAGGAGGACTGAAATTGATGTCTTCACCCCTGTGGTACCTGCTGGTATGTTCAGCTGAAAAAATAAAATATGGCTTCCTATTCTAGAAAGCATACAAAGTATATACAGCTGTCCCAGGCTTCAGTAGCAGCATTTTATTTATGCAGCTACAAAGCACACTTGTGTCTTTAAAGGTATCATCTGGAAGAGTAAGCACAAACATTTGGAAAATATTTGGAGTTTGCTGAGGAGTTAGACCTAAAAGAGTTGGGAGCAATGCTACCCTAAAATTCTGGGCTTAACAGGCTTTCAATTTTGGGGAGAGGTATTGCTCAAGAAGAGAGAACACGGTAGGATAAGGTTTTATCTTGCTGGCAGAATTTTCACATCAATCTTGCCCGGAATTCTTTGCAACAAATGTTATGTCTTTCTAAAAGTCTTGAGTTAGCAAGTCCGTGTGCTGTAAGCAGAAATGTATTGTGGGTCTCAGTGAAATGAACCTTTTGACTATGAGTATCAGCTCTTACTTAAAATAGCATCATTGTCATTCCCTAGGAGGGGAAAAATAGCAGCTGACTCTCAAGAAAAAAAAAGCCATGTTCTGCAAATATAGATGAGAAATGTCCAATATAATAACCATAAACATCCTGTGCAAATATAGGGTTGCAATATTAGCAAAACAGTGTAAATGCTAAAACCCTAGTACAGATGAAAAAAATCAATCTCACTTTTCCCCATGAGTATATTGCTATACTGAGTGTTGTCTCTAGGTACCTATCACCTTTCAGAGCAAGCTTGTGTGGGGAAAGGCGGATGAGGCACATGCTTTGCCAGTAAGCAGCACATTATAGGCATTTAAAAACACCAAAGATGGGATTTAGCTCGTTCATCTGAGCTAGCTGTCAGTAAAAAGGCAGTTCTATTTTTATGTTTTACAAATCAAGCATTGTAAGAGCTGATAATCACTTACCTGCTTAAAAAACCTTATGGCATTCAGTTTGTTCTCGGGAGTACACAAAGAGCAAACAGTGAACAAAACACAGAGGAAGGTGTATTTAAGAGGGATGCCAGCATGTAGCCCAAGGACACTTCTGAAAAGCATTGCTGTGCGTCAGTCACTGGCATTTTGCTGTACCGTATGCACCTGTAAATACATGAAATATGTCTAATGATGCAGTACTTTATTGTTTGTGCAAAACCAATATTTCAGCAACTGGCAGACACAATCTGAGCAAAAACTATCAATATACCTCCGACATAAACACTCCTCTACTCAAAGGGCTTTTTCTCGATCCCAGGCATTAGAATATGGCCAAGCAGTAAGGGGCTGTGAGTCCAGCACTAGCCCCTCAAACTTTTGGCCGTACTGAGTAGGTTTTCAATAATATCAGATTTAGTCTCCTACTCTCCCTGCTTGTCTTTTAGCTTAGAAGATCTACGTACATCTCTTTCCTTTGCAGCTGATCGCAGACTGCAACTGTCTCCTTGACGCAGTGAAGCTGTCTCTTTGCCACAGCTTATCCTGCGGGACCACTAGATAAATTGATCTTTCCCCAAAATCCTGGTCCCTGTTTATTTCCTCCTGCTGGATAACTTTTATATCTATGTCTTAGGATGCACAGGCTTCCCCAAACCCAGACTGTATCTTTTAGTCACCCTGAAATTTTTGGAAGCCTGTAGTACCACCAGACATGAAAATACACATGCTGTTCAATTTACTAGCATAGAGCAGCACTGCTTTCCTCTATTCAGAAGAATGTATTCAGCTGAAGTTGTAAAGAGTCTTTAGACAAGCAGAACGAGACAAATAAACTTGTCATCAGGATGTTCCATGGATGACTTCCGAATATAGTGGGTGCTCTAACAACCAAAAGTACGTGTTAACCTTGATTGCCTATGAAGGAAGACACTTCCAAAAACACACTCTTATGAAGACGGGAGTTTTCTTGAATTTACATTCAAACCAAAAAATGCCACTTACTGAATCACCTATGCTACTTCCTACAACTTATTACTCATCATGTTTGATAGTGTTCATTCTTAATTTTAACTCTTTGGCTTGCCGTTTTGTAACTTCTGTGTGTGAACTTGTATGGCTACAATTAGGTTTGTTCTAACAATGATGTTCCACATTCTAGGAACAAAAAAAAAGGAAAACATTTTTCAGAAACTATCATCATAAAATGTCATGAACTCTTGGAAATAAAACTTCCTATTTCTTGTCATTGGAGGTACAGGGTGGCTACCATTCTGGGTTGTTTTTTGTTTTCTTCACAAGATAAAAACAAACCAGCCCTAAGCCGACGTTCTAAGTGCTGTTGCTGAAATTTAGAGAAAACAATAGTGTTTAGAGAGTAATATTGCCTTTAAATAGCGTATGTAACACAATCACTTTCAAATGAGATATGTCAAACATACGGAAAAAATCATGTTTTTATTAAACCACTTAAGGTGAGTCCAGCTACTGTGCATGTGTGTGTATATATGTCTGTGTGTATATATATATATATAAATATGGCCTTTTTCCCCTAAGCTTCCTTTATAATGAATGAACAAAAGCAAGCACTTTTACAATGTGATTCTTCTGATCTATTTTCTACTTCAAGATGAGACGAATCATGCACTATAAATGCTGGTTTCTCCCCATTGAAGAAGGGGTATATATATTCTCCATATAACAAAAATAAGGATGACATATTCAAGGTCTTCATTTGGACCATGTAGAGTTAAATAGACTCCTATTCCCACATGCTGCAAAACCTGGAAAAAAAAGTATTCCTGTAGCCATGAATGCAAATTTATAGTATCCACAAGTGTTGCCAGTTTTGCAAATCTTTTAGCACAAGTATGAGCTCAATTTGAGTGTCAGGTCACTCATTTTATAGTCTGAATGTGAATGACACTCTCCTGAAAATCTGTCCCTCTCTGGGGATGCTGAGCCCATCAGAAAACTTAATTGAACTGATACATCTGACCCTGCATAGCTTGAGAAAAGCACCAAACAATACAAACTGGTCAGAAGTACTAAATAAAAGCTGATTTGATTGATTACTATTGATTGTTGAAGATATATCTGAACAATTATCTTCTCTTAAATAAGAAACTGATCGATACTAGCAGATAAATTAAACAAGGATAACTCCAGGAGAACTTTGAAGATGATAAAAAAAAATATTAAATAGACATGTCTGGAAGAAATGTGGCTCTTCCACAATACAAAGAACAGCTTTAACAGAAACAGCCATGTTTGTGAAGTGCTGTGCTTGCTCTTGATTATAGAGGGACCAATGATATGTGAATGGATGTCTTGGCTGAGTTCAATAATAAAAGATCCTTGCGTTAACTCGGACGGACAAGTTCTGGCAAGGTTCACTTTCTCGGTTCATTTTCAAAACTTCAGGAGAGTTTGAGGCACGTTCTCAATTGATCATTGTTATGCTGTTGAAATCAATGACTTGTCACCAGTTGCTCTCCACTGATACATTACTTTTTCTCCATCTCAGTAAAAAGGTTTGATTTCTTCTTGTTCAAAATCACTTCAGAGAGGCTATGTAATTTATCTGGTTTTATTACTTAAGCGTTTTTCCTCTTTTCTTTGGAAAAGCCACACTGGAAAAAATTCTCACCTCTCAAAGTGATCCTTCACATCCATCTATAAATGTGTTCCATTCTTAGGACATGTTTTATATGGAGGCCTTTTTTAACTGGAGCATACATCACACACTAGGATAAAAATCAAAGAGCATGGGGGGAAGCAATGAATAAAACCGTAAAGGACTCGTACCCAAACTAACACAGAGAGGGGAATACCAAGATGATGGTGGTCTGGATCTGAAAGTCAATGACTGCTTGAGATTGCTCATTCTTAACCTTTAGCATCTATGTCTATTTTTCTTCCTGTTCTTGAAAAACTTTCGCATCATAACAGATCAAAAAGGCATTTTACATTACTTGTGTTATAAATTTCATCCAGATCTTTCTCTTTCCTCAGGATGCCTGCACTTCATAAAGTGAAACAAATGAAGCATACCCCAGCACCCATCAAATTCTGTTTTGATCTCCAGGCACAGGCTCAATTATTATTAAAATGGATTTGGTTATTAGAAAACAGCACATAGTATTTACACTTTTCTTTCTGCTCTTACAGACTTCTCCAATTTATATTGAAGATTAAGGATATGCAAATATCAAAATGTCCCATCAGAAATGCTTTCCATGTAATTTATTTATATACCACTGATAAACTAATACTGAAAGTCATTTGAATAGTCATTAATATTGTATTCTGGGTTTTTTTATTTAGTCATTAAAGGAAGTGTGGTGCCATATTTGTAATTCTAGAGATAATAGTCTTTTGTCTAGATACATCCACATTACCAGCTATAGTATTCCATTTCTCTGGGACAACAGCTCAGCTGTAAGATTTGTTTATCTGACCAGTCATTTTTTCCTAAATCTCACCCAGAACTTCCCACAGTTAGAATAGTTGTTTTAAAATAGTCAGTTCATGTGAATCCGAATAAAGGCCTCTTAGCCACTCTACCTGGATCAGTCTGTCAATGGTTTTTTTTGAGATGTTTTAGCTATTAAACTTGGTAATATCAGACACTGTTTTCTCTTTGAGTTACTGTGTTTCTCCCTAGCAATCTTTATTCCACTAGCTCATCCTTTCTACCTTTTGATAGCAGCTAAAAGGTTGTCCTACAACCCTAAAGAAAATATTTTCAAGAAGGAAACATAATTTTATTCTAGTCTACAATAATTAAATACTGAAAATCCTTACTCTTCATAAAAAGAATCGCAATGTGCTAATAAGACTCTAAGAGGCTAGAATCCTCTGTTGAAGTAAGTGTGGAAATCCTTCCTGTAAATGGTCCCTTCTGCTCATATTTCATTTTTTCTTTGGACATTTTTCAGTTTATTGGAATGGGAAATATTTAAATCAAGTAGAAGTAGGGGGAAAAAACCACATGTATTTACTGTAGTGACCAGAAATATTTTTCCCAATAGATATTTATACTTAATTGTCATGGTTTAACCCCAGTTGGCAACTAAGCACCACACAGCCGCTTGCTCACCCTCCCCCAACGGGTAAGGGTAAACGTGAGAAAACTTATAGGTTGAGATAAGAACAGTTTAATACTTGAAATAATCAAATAATAACAACAACAATAATAATAACAATAATAAATTGTAATGGAAAGTAAAATAATGAGAGACAGAGAGAGAGAGAGAGGAACAAAACCCAGGAAGGAAAAAAACCCAAGAGGTGATGCAACCGCTCACTGCCTGCGGACTGATGCCCAGTCAGTCTCTGAGCAACGAACGCTGCCCCCCAGCCAGCTTTCCCCAGTTTATATGCTGAGCATGATGTCACATGGTATGGAATGCCCCTGTGGCCAGTTTGGGTCAGCTGTCCTGGCTATACTCTCTCCCAGCTTCTTGTGCATCTCCTCGCTGGCAGAGTATGGGAAGCTGAAAAGCCCTTGACTTAGTATAAACACTGTTCAGCAACACCTAAAACATCAGTGTGTTATCACATTATTCTCATACTAAATCCAAAACCAGCTAGTAGGAAGAAAATTAACTCTACCCCAGCCGAAACCAGGACATTAATTAATAAAACCTTTTGCAGCTCTCTTTAAAAGGCAGGGAACTTTACTTTTCTTTTAACAGTTCAATGAACAGCTGCAGAATTAAAATTTAGGTTAAATATCTGTGATTTCCTTTTAGTTTATTTAAAGATGATACCTGTTATGTGAATGAAATCACTGAAAGTCTCTCCTTAGACTTTACTGGCAGTAAATCAGCCAGGGCACACGTCTGATTTCAAGACAGACTTGCAGACTACCCCAGTGAGGACAGTGTCTGTGTTCCCAGCAACTCTTTGCTCTATTCAAAAGCTCAAAGAGGGCTGACTGGAGCAATGTGTGATTCATTACGCCTTTGAGTAAGATGAAATATAACATATACTTCACCAAAATTATTTGAACTTCTAATGGCTTAAACCAGTAATATACTCAACATTTGCAACAGATTTTTTTTCCTATTCCAAGAGAAAGTCAGGAGTACATTCCCTCTGCTCTGATCTGTTTTCACAAAATGTTTTAAAGCACATAAAAGATCTGTTATAGAGAGGAGTTACTACCTTAATCTGTATTTGGCTAATTAGGATTCCCCAAAGCTTGTCAGAGCGTTAGTCAATCTGGCCAAATATAAAAATTTAAAATCATTGGCCTGCATTAGGATCTTTGTGAGATTTCTAAAGATATTCCACTGTGCTAAGTCACACTTTTGCTAAATATTCCCCCCCGTATTCAGTGCAGGCAAGGTATCAAGTTGGAGACTGTGTTCCCACTCACTGCTTGCTTAGGTATCTGCTCCTACCAGTAATTATTGTTTGTTTCTGATTTATTTATTTTAACGTTGTGAAGTGATCAACGCTGGCTTTGCTGTCAGAAGATTCCATTTGTGTATGAATTCTTTACTTTCATTTCATACATTTGATTTATGACTTGCCTTTGAACCTATTCATTTTATCTTGTACTAACTGTGAATTTGAGATAGAGCTGTATTAATTTGTCATCTTTTGCTACATGAAGTTTTCTCCTTCTGTATTAATTTGTCATCTTTTGCTACATGTTTTCTCCTCCATGCTTCCCTTTCATTCATTGTGAAATGCATAGCCTACAGACTAAGACTGACTGTCCACTGCCAACTAATGACAGCTAATGACACTAATGAATAGATCCAATGTCTGTGTGTGCAAATAAAACTCTTCATCACAGTGGACATACCAGATTAAAACTTACAGGAAATTCCTAAATGGGAGGAAATATAAAGACACTTTTAATAAGCCACGTGGTTGCTGAGGGTACCATTTGCCAATTTTGCTTGGCTGGAAAAACACCCAACATTTCTCAGAAGGATCATGAGAACAAATTCACCCTAAAATCTGTGAATAATTGTTTTTCTTTTAATATCTTTAATGTCAAAATGTACTCAGACTGTTTGAAAAGAGTTAAAAACTTGGTTGCCCTAAAGTCTTTTCCTACATAATTGGGAAAATCAATTACTAAAAAAGAATGAATACAAAAATCACCTGTTTTGCATAGCCCTACTTATTATATTGGAATGTAAATGTAGTGAAAAGGAGGTAGGTGATTAGTTCCATTAAAAAGAAACCTGAATCTCTAGGCTGTGATTTAAAATACTGTTTATAACCTTATGATTGGCTGTAGAGGCAGAGTTACCTTTCTAAACTCAAATTCTTTCAAGAGTATGTTCCATTGAATTAACCTCTATCTTCAGCAGTCCTAAGCAAATTTATTGCATGATTTAATTTTTGACTACTTATTTGAATAGGCTTATTATGAGGCTTGTTACTTAGATAATAAGATACTAAGTTCAGCCATAGCCATACATGAGAGATGGATTGTAAGATATACCAGCCCAGAGCTAGCGAGGTTCATATTAGCTTCAATTCATTTAATTCAGCAAGGTTTTGGAGAAATGGTTTTGGAGCAATGTAGGTTTTAGCATTAATGAAATTGACACACACACACACACCCCCTTCAAAAAAAAAAAAACAAAACACAACAAAAAAGGCATGTTATGAAATTGACACACCCACACACACACCCTTCAAAAAAAAAAAAACAAAACACAACAAAAAAAACAGGCATGTTAAGATGCCCTTACCTTGATCCAGGAAAGATCTTTGCTCAGGTGTTGACTTAAGAAGTCATATTACAGTTTGGCTTGTGGACTTTAACTAATCATCAGATATATGCTGGGGGTGGAGGTAGTAAAGGATTGCCAAGAAAAAGATGAGCAATGAAAAGTAAAAAAACAGTGAAAGAAGGATATGAAGGGAAGTAGAAAGTAAGAAACTTTCCAGGACAGAACACAAGAGGAAAAAGATTAAAAGAAAAGAAAAAAAATTAGCTTTTCTATCTTTTAAAGATTTTGTGGGAGAAAAAAGTCCCTGTAACTGAAAGGTATTGAAATTGAAAGGGCTTTCTTATTAGGATGTTCATGAGCAATTCCATAACGTTGGAAACAAATCTTTTTGGATGGACTCTGAACACCTTGCCACAGTTCTACTTCAGGTAAAAATCCTCTTTAGTAAAAAGTAGCAGACCACAACAGGGTCTGAAAGCAGGATACAGGCAAAAAGTTGGTTGTGCGTGCTCCCTCCCTGTCCCAGCTTTCAATGTTTCAAAAGCTTCTACACCTGATAAAGAATTAGTAGAACTGACTAAAAGTTTTTCAAAGTTATTAAAGCTATACAATAATCTAGAAAAGCAAGGCAAAACAAACAAAATAAAGAATGGAAAAGAAATATTTTTTCATTCATCTAAAAATTACATATAATTATCGATATTTTATAACTTTATACTCTCCTGTGAGACATTTTCTAGAAACAGAAGTCCTTGAGAAAGCTTTGCATGGTAAGCAGATATGCTATTATGGGAAAACAGTTTGTTACCATAACAGCTTCTTATTGATCCTTTTATTGAACATAAGCATCTTAGAAGTACTATATATTTTAATGGTATTTTACAGAGTTATAAAGTGGACAGAGGAAGTGATACACGAAACCGCTTTTCATATTTAGTTGGAAATACAACACATTCAGTTTCTGAAAAGCAGTTTTCATTTTTGTTATATTTAAGATCTTCTTTGCCCCTTTTGAAAGCCAGCAAATGTAAAAAAATAAAAAGGTATTTCTTTACAGCTTCCTGACTCTGTGCCAGATTCCTCCTTCACTGCATGCAGACAATAAGCAGACTTTCCTGCTGCTGGTCAAAAACCGTATTGTGAAGGTCGCAGGCTTCTTGGTGAATTCTTGTTGTGCCCTAACGGGGCCAAAGGGCAGCCTGTTAATCCAGTTACCGTCATGGCTGGAAGAGGTAGCAGAGGGCAAAAACAGACCCAAAGCAGAGTCAGAAAACTCCTCACAGCTGCTTGTCTTTAAAACCATGCTGAGGCCATTCTTGAACAGTCTTGCCAGAACAATGCTGTGTACGTCTTTCAATGTGCACCCCTCGTAATCATGTCCATGCAAAACTCTGTACTTGAAAAGCATGAAACTCTCTGGTTCTGTATTCAATAACCATGCACTGTTGTCCAACCACTGTTGAAGAACTAACGTCTTTAAAAAACAACAAATGACTGACTTCTACTAAAGAGTTCAGCACATCATGACAGCCTTCTTTGAAGTGCAGCAAAGTGTGCGGTTTTGGTCCCAGGTACCGCACATTAGAAAAGCATTATGAACAGGGACTGTTTAATTGGGTTAGGTTTTGTCTAGGTCTAACACAGACATGCTTATCATGCGTTTAGCTGAAATAACCTTATTAGTTTTTTCAGTTGCACCAGCGGAGCCTCGGGGGAGCAAAAAGTCTTGTGCATGTTTGGACAGAATTTTCCGCAAGGTAGGGGAACAAGGCTGATGGGATCTGACAGTGCCCAGAGGGGACAGGGCAAATTCACGGACAGAAGTAGAATTTGAAGTTTAGTTGCAGCATAAACAAAGACTCTGTCTTAAAGTGCCTATCTATCTTTCACTGCAATGGGTCCCCGGAGATGCTTCCCTTCACCTTTGTTAATCACATGCAAAGGATCAGAATTAGACAAGCAGATAACTGATCTTTGTTAGACACAAACTAATGCCTTCAAGGTCTGTGCTGCAGTTGCTTCTCCAGGAAATCTGTTTAGCTTATTCTCATATTCCCTTTATTGGCATTTAGTTCATTGCTACTATATTTTGGATTTTCCTTTTTTTTTTTTCCAATTAAAGCAATTATTAACACTGTGTTGGATTTGAAGGGCATTAGGATATTTTTGCAGCCTGAACATTTTAGACATCTGGACAATGCTAAATGCAAACAGTCTGTGTGCAGGTGGGGATTTCTTTTTCCTGTTTTAGATCTATCCTTTTTAAATTAGGTTCACATATCTTATGCATGTCTTGTAAATATTATAGGAAGGCTTCCTGTCTGTGCCAGTACTGCTGGATCAGGACTACAGTAAAGGAGGGCTTAACGGCGAGGAGTATCTAACCTGCCAACTAGCCACAAGGAAAAGAGATTCTGATCCTTCTTCAAGTGTTGGCTGGTCTCTCCCTGGGTCTGGCAGCCAGTCTGCCCAGACCAGATTGCAGAATTGTCTGAGAAAAGACATCAGGAGCTGATCCTGTTTCACCATTGCCTAAGCTTTTACTTTCATCATTGATTATGAATAAGAAGAGGAGATAGGTAGGATAAGATCTAATTTGGGAGAGAGGAAACGCTGCAACAAAAGCAGTACAGGAAAAATGCAAGAAAGACTTTTTACTGAAATTCTCCATCTTGTGAAGGGTGATGTTTGCCTGCTTAGTGTCTATACATAATACTTGAATCTATTCTGCTGAGGAGTCAAGTATCTCAGGTCTGGTTTACCCTTCATGAACACATATTAGGATGGTGCAGGCACATGTACGTGTCCATGCATGCTATAAGAATATTAGGTCAGTATATGAAAGAATCTGAACTGTCTGACAACACAGAACACAAACTTTGTGCTGGATCCTTAAGATTTTTTTTTTTCTATTGGACCAAATCCCTTTTCCTGCACTCTCCTTTCTTGACGGCAATGTTGTAAAATGTGATGAGCTGCTTCTTCCTTTAACTCACTAAGAGGTAACAAATAGGGTATCTCCAAGGAAGACCTAATTTAAAGACCACATTAGTGTAGAGTCTTCAGCTCAGTGTAATAGTGTAATAAACTTTACTCCTTGTCTCTCTACTCAGAATACCACCAGCCTTCTCAGTTTTTTTTACCCTCCCAAAGTACAAAATTGTAGGAGGCTAGGCATATGCAAGGTTTGTCTCTAGAGCTCCCAGGAGGTGAGCTGTCCGTATAGCACAGGAGCCATAAGGAGGTTTGCCTGAACACCAGCCTGGGCATCTCTGCTGCTGCATGACCATACGGCAGTCAGGCAAGCCTGCCTCTAGCAGGTGTTGTCAGGCAGCAGGAGGGAAGCCGTGAGGCTGTGCTTCAAAAGCAGTGGGAAGGAGGATGTAGAAGGATATTTGGGCTCGGTGTGCAGGCCTGGGAAGCTCTGCCCGTGCATGCAGTTGTTCTGGCTTGAGATTCGTGGATTTTGGTGTTCTGCCACTGTGGAAAAAGCTGCTGTCCTCGCTGCCAAACCTTCTTTAGTCATAACAGCAGTTCTCACTCCTTGACTCTTATTTCAGAAGATGATTTAAGAAAGCATTTAAGAGCCTTAATGAGGACAATAAATGATCCCAATGGAACTGATACGCAAATCTTTTTTTTTTAGTACCTTGAAGAATCAGGTTCTCAAGTCTTATTTCTAACCACAGTGGTAGAACCACACTTTTCCTACTGCTAACCACTTCCCTCCACCAAAGAGATTTCATTTGGGAACAACTAATGCTTTCCCAGTAACCTACAGGGTACTCCAGCTGAACATTTCTGTGCTTAGTAAATATGTTAGTCAGTTGCTAAGAAGAGTAATGAATCCTTAAGTGTACATAAGAATGATTTATGGCATAATGTGAATTTACAGCCCATTATGGGAAATAATTACATTCCACTAATTACAAAATTTAATAGTCACTCCAGCTTAGGAAACAGCAGTATGAGCAAGCAGATTTGCAGCCATGCACTCAGAAGTGTAACTACACAAGAAGCAGTTAGTTGAAAATCAGTTTGCCATTTAACCCCAGCTCAATTCAGAGATCTAATTCATGACAAAGTTGTTATTGAATTAGTTTTTTCCACACTCAACTTTTCTAAAAACTTGGAGGAAATGGAACCATTAAAGAGACTGACTAGAAGTATATTAAGAAACTTGCTTCATGAGTCTTCAAATCCACTATGTTTCTGATAGAGTTCTTCAGGAGGAAAACCAAGACTTTTACCCATAGTGTGGGTGTTTTTTGTAATGGGTATATAATAATATACTTCATCCTATGGGGTGTAAAAACACTTTTGTCACACACTGTTGCTCACACTGGGTGAGAAGTGTAGGACTTGGTTCTTTCCTTTGAACTGTATAAATCATTAGTAACTGTCAGAATCAGTTTTGTAAATGTGGAGAATAAAGCCCAACCCGCCTGCTCTGAGATTTTCAGCTGAAAAGTAGGCAGTCTTTATTTTACTCGTTGATACCTGATTCACCTGTCAGGCACTTGACAAGGCTGCACGCAGTGATGTGGTCTGCAGTCTCTACGTGTGAGATATGGAACCTAGGAGACAGATTTTATACCAGGATCTGTTTAGTAAAACAGAAAAATTGACAAGGACAATTTTGGTTTGATAGAATAACATCTAATAGGAAGTGGAGCATGTTAATTGAAATAAAGAATTTGATCCAGCTTGCATTATATTTAGGGAACTGAATGTGATGCAAAAAGAAAAACCACTCATTATGTGGAGTATTCTGTTTAACCTTCATAGTGACTCTTGTGGTTTTTTAGAATAGCTACTTGACAGATTATTTGTTCTGTGTTGGATTTGGGAAAGTAAAACCATCTTTCACTGACCAAAAAAGTTTGAACTTAAGATTCAGATGGCAAGAGCAGATTGTAAGCAAGTTGTCAGTCAATGGGCGTATAATGGCAGTATGTGGCAAAATTGTTATTTTTGGATGTATGCATGTTCCAGAAGAGATGTTAAGTGATAATACTGTCCAGAGCTGATGAATTTTCTTGGAGAACGAGAACACTTCAAGAGCACAATCAGTAAAACAAGGGCTCATTTAAACATGACTGCAGCTTTTGTTTCTGTAACTTTACAAATACAGATCAGTGTGAAACCAGAAAAGCAACATTTGAGCTAGTAGTGGATACTAGATGCTCTTCTCACATTCACAGGGTTGCAAATGATGCTCTTGATCTCATCAAGACATGGCAGAAAAGAAGTATAGTCTTTTTCATAAGTATAGAACACCAAAAGTCTTTTTATGTATTTGAAGTCAAAAGCATTGTGACAAAACATAAATTCCTCAACTATTTTCATTGGTTTTGCAAACAGCTGATCTGGGATTAAGGTTTTTCCATTTTTCTTTTTAAACATACTGCAAATTTAAGGATTTACCAAAGTTTTTTTTCCAGCTTAAACTGGAAAAGTAAAAACAATTTTATTCCAGAATGAAAACACACATGCTTAAATGCCATTGGGCCTCACTGTTATAGCTCTAGCCAAGCTGGTTGATCTAAATGTCTTTCATGGAGGCTCATAGACTGCCATCTCAAAGGCTGATAGGCTGCCCTCATCAAAATACATACTGGTTTTTGGAAAAAAAAGATTATGTATCTATCATGGCATTATATTGGTTTTTGAATCCGAATCTAACATTCTGGATTTACTTCGCTCCATCTCCATTTGGAATTGTATGATAAAGCAAGCTGAAGAAAGGTGCAGGTAGAATTACCTTGATTCACTAAGGAAACAGTCAATAGCAATTTGAGGGTTTTTTTGGTTTGGTTTGGTTTTTTGATGCTGCTTTCTTGAACCATACAATGTGGGCAACATTATTTTTTTTCTGTATCAGAAAGAAAGATGCTGTTTTGGCATTTGAGAAAAAAGGATACCTATCAAAAAAGTAAACCAAGTTCTATTTTGTTCATATCTATAACCAGCCTGGATCTAATGTCAGAGGAATTGTGAAAAAGTGAAAGCAGCATCAGGTCACAGAATATATGTGTGTTAACCTTCCCTCCACAGCCCAGTTGTCTTCTGGAAGTCAGCGTATTCCTTGATCTTGATTCAGCTCTCTCTCTCTCTCTCACCTGCTGCTTGCCTAACTTGCTTGCTGTAAAATCATCAATTAAGCAAGAATGCCAAAAATTGTCTACCTTTAATTCTGTTAGTTAATCTGATTCCATCAGGTCCTATGATTTACAGATCCTATATGAAAAGTGCATTAATTTTCTTTTCTACCTGCTAATCCACATGCAGATTGAGGAAGCTGCATTTTTCCTTCTGTGCAATTTTGGAATTGGCTATTTATTTAAAGGAGCCTTTCAAAAAATGGTAGAAGTAAAAAACAATGCATAGAAATCAGGAGGGTATTCAGTTGTATGATGGCACTTGAACTTCTCTTTTGGAAGTTAAAGTCTAAGGTTATATTTTCTAATACATATACCTTCCCAGGATTACAAACACAATGCTAAAGCTGTTTAGTTTTACCTCTGTTTACAAACTGACTTCAGCAAATTGCAGTATGCTTGAATAAATATGTTCATTGTTATTCATTTAAATAAATACTTGCAAAACAAGGAGGTCAGATCCTGAGATTTTCTAAGTAGCTAGAGTACAAATGAGTCTTGGTCTATACCATCTGGCCTGAGATCAGTAGTTCACAACCACTCAACACTTGATATTCAGACTGCTTGTAATGACAAGCAGTCAGCTAGGGTGTGGTGTGGCAGTTTGCGAGGGAGGGCACGCACGGAGGGTGCCTCTTCGAAGGAGAGGCATTCCACGGGCCGAGTGGCGGACTCGGCGTGCACATAACCCAGCAACTGGGCACAGGGCAAGGGCACTCACCCTTCCTGACCCTCAAGGCAGAATGGCGGGCACTCGTCTGAACACTGCAGCTCCGGCTGGGGGGGTCTGTACCACCTACCCCAGCGGTGGCCAATGCCTCCACGCAGACGGAACTGCTGAAGGGGGAGGCTGCGGTGCAGACCTCAGACTGCAGGAAGTGCCTAGACCT
>NW_008794854.1:2112083-2133023 GCF_000699145.1 Aptenodytes forsteri | reverse complement strand
TGATTCTATGATTCTATGATTCTATGATTCTATGATTCTGTGTCCTAAAAGGTGACCATCTCTTAGATCAAGGTTTTTGGCATAAAAGGTTAAATAGGAAGATTGTTACCATATTAGGTAGCCTTGCCACTGACTTACTTTCAAAACTGAAAAATATCTTTTACTACAACTCCAGCAAAAGCTGCTTATCTTAATGACTGATGCATACAGTCAACAGCTGCTAAATGATACAGTGAAAGACTATTCAAATGAGTTAGCTGATATATGAGCATTGGCCTGAAATTTATGTCTGACAGAAAATGGACTGACCAGACTCCAAGACAGCCAGTATTTAAGTTCACAATTCATCTGTAATTATCCCTGCACGATGCTGTTAATGTTAGGCAACAGTCTTTCCACTCATGTTCTGTAGCCTTGCTACTCTTGGGTATATTTGGCGTGGTTGCATCCTATACCATTAGAACTGCAGAGATCACATGCCTTAAATATAATCTTATTTTGTTGTGTAGATGGTGTTTCTCTTCAGCAAGGAGCTTCTCCTTAGGGCCTTGAACTTAATATTCACTTTAGCTTTACCTAGATTTTTACAGATTAGCAAATATGAAAAACTGAGGAAACCTCTGTGTGACTTATAAAACCAATGTGTCCAGGAGTGAGCAGTATATAAGGGTGTCATACTTCAGAAAACATAGTCAAGTTACTGCAACCTGTGTTCCCATCAGCACTGCTGAATAAAGAATACAGAAGTAATCTTCATTTTGGCATGCCAAACTTCTGAGTTCTTGATATTGAACTCTGTATTCCTTTTAGTGCTCTGTGTAATAAACTCTACTTTCTACTTTCGGCAGATTGCACAATGCCTATTACCAGTGTAGATGTTTGACCATACCCACAACCACACTTTTAGAAGACAGGCATTTGCAGCTAGCTTGTTAGCAAACCGTAAGACTTGATAGAATACTAGCATTCAGTAATACAACAGCATATGCACATTATTATTAACCAAATATTAATTAGTTGCACTTATGAGAATTCCTCTTATCTTTTTATGATGATGCACTTCGGCCACAACAACCCCATGCAGCGCTACATGAGGAGCGGCTGAGGGAACTGGGGTTGTTTAGCCTGGAGAAAAGGAGGCTGAGGGGAGACCTCATCGCTCTCTACAACTACCTGAAAGGAGGTTGTAGCGAGGTGGGTGTTGGTTTTTTCTCCGAAGTAACAAGTGATAGGACGAGAGGAAATGGCCTCAAGTTGCGCCAGGGGAGTTATATTGGGGTGGAGTCCCCATCCCTGGAGGTATTTAAAAGACGTGTAGATGAGGCGCTTAGGGACATGGTTTAGTGGGCATGGTGGTGTTGGGTTGACGGTTGGACTCGATGATCTTAGAGGTCTTTTCCAACCTCAATGATTCTATGATTCTATGATTCTATGATATTCCTAAACCTCTACTGCAAATGTAATCATATCCATAGGTCTTGAAGTACTATCATAATATTTGTTACCAGCACACACTTCTAGTCAAGAATTATTTGACATTAATCCTATATGTGAAAGTTCTCTGTACTATTTTGTGGTGACTCAGAGCTATAGTGTCTGAAGCTCCTTGCACGCACATATTTGTGCAGGCATGAACACACCACAAATAGAACAACCCAAGATATGTGTACATTTATTTGGGATCATAGAGTTAAACTGATTTGGGCCACTGATTTAGCTGGTGTAGAGATCTCATTTTTCATTTAGTATTTATTAGAATGCTTAAGGGTTTAGTTGTGTAAGTCATCAGTATGGTAATTTATTGTAAATCTGTATCTGATTTCAGATGGTCTCTCTACACTTTCAAAGGTAATGGCTCCTGAAAAAAAAAAGTCCTTGCATAGCCTGTATCCTTAAGTAACCAAGGTAAAAATACAGCATTGCTGGGGTAAAGGAGGATGCATAATTGACCAAGAGAGGGATTGTAGAGGGGCTTGAATTTAAGCTTCTCTTTTATTGCCCATAAAGTTGTTTACCCCAAGAACCATCCTGTAACCTCTCCTTATTTATTAAACAGTAAATTATATATTTGAAAATGTGCTATCTGCACAACTCAGCAGATTTTCTTTTACCCTTTCCTGAGGTCACAAACTCAACCAAACTGAACTTTCAGTAGACCTGAGAAAATTCATTCTTTGTGCTCATTCAATCTTACTTTAAGAATGGAAGTGAAATTATTAGCTGGTTTCATATATACTGCCAGGCAAGCAGCAGATGGTCAGTATAACTGCACTATACTGCTAAATAACACAGGTCCAACGACTATTTTCTTGTGGCTAGATTGATCCTGTCAAAATAACTGCAGATCACCTGACCCCTCTGGCCCCCATGCAGTGTGTTACGTCCCTAAGACAGTATTTGTATATACGCATATGTGTGTGCGTGCTCATTTCTTTTCAGTTCACAGTGATGTTTTCATAGCATGAAACTGAGGGTAAGCATCGCATGTCCCTGAGACACTCTGTGTGTGTGTGCATTTGTGTGTAGGGAACTAACTTCCCTTGCCGTGCCACAAGAATTCGGTCAGCTTCTTCCATAAAACAGTTTCTGTAGGAAGTGTATGCACAAATGATGAGTGCAAAGGTTTTTTTCAAATTTGCTAATGCACATAGTAGCTGACTATGAATAATGAACTACTAGGCTAAAAATTAATATGCTCATCACCACCTGATGAAATGCCTGATGGGGCTTTACCAGCCAAGCAGTTGTCAATCAAGTGGTGATGGGTCAGTCTCCTTTGCTTCTTAGCATGGGCTCATCCTCTTGTGTTGCTGAATTAACATCTTCTGAGTCTCTGCTGTTTTTCCTTATAGTTCTATATGTTTTCATTTAAGTATTTTTCCTCTTGAATTCTTGAGCTGTTCATTGCTTGTCTCAAAAATTAGACGATTTCTTTGTGTTTTTAGATGTTTTGTCTTGCATAGCCTTGCCATACGTACTTTCTTACAGCTTAATAATAGTTTTCTCAGTAAAAGAGAGCCAAGATTGTGCAGCTCCCTTGCATGGTAGTAGTCCTTGGATCACAGACCCTGAACCATTGACTGAAGCTTACAGAGGTGAGTGTACAAAGTGCATTGGGATACTGTTGAAAAACAGCACATGGTAAAGGGAGCTAAACCTGGTGCAGTCTTATCCCTACGACGGGAATTGTCCCTAGTGTGTGCTGCTCCTCAGACCAGACCAGTGTGTTGTGCGCGAATGCTGACTGGCATAGCCAAATCTGTGCCGAGGAGCACAATAGCAGTTCAGCAGTATGGATGATCAGCTGCTGGAGTGTTGGGGATTGTCCTGGGCACCATTTTCCTTAGAAGTACAGAAAAGGCTGCAAAGACAGGGCTTGTTTTGAATGGGCCAACTACAGGCTAGAGAATTCTGGATCTAGTCTTCTGGCTTCCTGAGAGCTCCTATGCATTTCTTTGGTCAGTGTATGCTTTGAATCAGCTGGTGATTTCTTTGCACTAGAGGAAGAAATCTGATGGAAAGCACCTGAAGGTCAGTGTATTGCAGGCATTTAAAACCGTTCGGTTTTAGAGAAGCCAGCTATTTCTCTTGTAAATGGAAGTCTTTATTCTCCAGGATGCAGTATTGAATTGCAATTCCATACTGCAACATCTGTCCTTTAATCTGTTAAAAAGAAAAGATAATTTATTTTTGCACTGAGACTGAGTGATATTTATTTGTATTTGGGAAATGTTAACTTGTGTGCTGTTAAAACTGTAATTGCGTTATTACTTCATAACATTTTGAAATTCTTCCGCTTGTCCGCTGGATCATTCATGTGCCAGACCATTTTGTTTAGCTATCCCTTCCCCTTTCTCAGATACCTTACTCTTGCAACCTGAAATGTATGTATCCAAGCTATCGATTGTCTCAAAAATCCATTATTACTGGGTAGATCTCAACAGCATTACAGCTGACGTTGACAAGCAGATGATGGACTGTTTTCATTAAACACTGATCTTTTAAATGGTGTCCCAAACTTTCAGGGATTAAAATTAGGATTCAAAGTTGGAGGAATGGAAGACTGGGAAGATTAAAGCTTTCCGTGGCCCAGAACTACAGCCCAGGTAATGACTAAATCATGAATTCTTCACTAATGTTTATGAAGTTTTTGGGGCTCCTTTGCTTTCGACTGCCCTGGTAAGGGAAAGCCTCAGATCACTTTATTGTTCTATTTTTGGGGCTCCTTTGCTTTCGACTGCCCTCGTAAGGGAAAGCCTCAGATCACTTTACTGTTCTATAAAGTGTGTTTTTCACATGTAGCAGCATAGAAGAAACTTCTTCTAGTCAGGTTAAAACTTGCAAGGGCAAATTAACGAAGTTCCCTAATGCTGTGTATTAATTGCTCTAAATTCTTTTACAAGTTGGGTATTTTTATGTTACATTGGAGTTTTAGTGTAAATATACTCTAAATGATTAACACCACCTTCTTCAGTGTGGGTCAAGAAACTTAATATTTTTTACAGAAAAGAAAAAAATGGTTCTAACACTGAATGTAGTTTTGAGGAATTGTTATTTTCCAAGTGAGTTACAAGTTGTATCCTCATGACTCTGCCCAAACAGGCATAATGCCTTGACACACTCTGGTAGCTCATGGGAGATGAAATCTGGCTGGAGATCCCAGCTCCCTGGGGAGAGCTTCTACGTGAGGCACTTAAACTATAACTCTGATGATGCACAGCAGTGCCAGGAATTGGATCATGCTAATGTCAAGTACCCTGGTTTTGCCTGAAAAATGTCAGCATTACATCTGGCATCAGATTTTTTTTTACAGCTGATAACCTGAGGGCTTTGAAAGGGCTTAATCTTTTTAAATTTTGTTTTATTCTGCCACTGCGATCTGTGATCTCACTTCCTTGCATAGCATTGCTGCACTATTCTTGAGGCATTTTTCTAAACCACTGTAGCTGGACTGCAGACAGAGTAAGCTTTAATGAAAGTTTGTTTTAGACACAGTGCCAAAAGAGGAAAAGAAACAATGCAATTTTCTTTTAGTCTTTTAAAGGAAATCCACTACCTGGGCTTTTTTTCCTTCTTGATTTACTGCTAAGTTTAGATCTCTGTAAATCATTATAGGCCAGTTCTGTTTCAAAAAACAGACACTCACTGCCACTTGCTAGCTGAAGAGGCAAATAAGGCTGCTGATGTGGAACAAGAGAGTCTGTGTGCTCTGTGTGGTATGAACTAAACATTTGCAGTGACACATGCCATGGTCCACGGTAGAAAAAGACCCTGTAAACGACCCAGTGCTGCCAAGGCATGTGACGTTTCAGTGAATGGATGACCATCTGCACACGGATGACTTTCTGTGCTTGGAGAACACCTGGGTCAAGGTGGAATATAATCAAGCCACACTCGGTGGCTTAAATTGTTCAAGGATTTTCAGATTCAATCACTGGCTGAAGTTTTCCCCGGTGCGGGTATAAATACATCCTGATATTCTGGCTAATGGAGGGATTGACAGCTCTGTGTTTAGAATCCAGTAAAATCTCTCTTTTTATCCTCCTGAATACAACTTGTGAAAGATTCTTCATCTGTGCACCATTACCTGCCAGGCAAGATACAGTGACATTCCCTCTTTTTCCCTTGAGATATGTTTTCCTCTTAAAAGGACATGAGGGAAGGGTTTTCAGAGCTGCGCTTAAAATGCCACACTTCATAAAGGCATTATGCTTTGATAATCTTTTTCCCAGCACCTTTTTCACCTGAATGGTGCATCAGGCTCCTGTCAGAAAGCCCCTCTTCATCACAAGGCGTGCCGTCCCTCAGCAGGCAGTCCAGCTGTGACACGGAGGAAATAACAGCTTGCCACCTATTCAGAGGTAGGGTCACCTTGGAGGATCTGTGCTACCTTTATTTTTCTCCCTTGAAAATACTGTCTAGTGTACATAAGCCTATTATATATTTTCTTTTTTTTCTGAATGACTAGCAAGCTACAGTCTGGTTTCGCTTACATTGTTGCCAAAAATGGAAATACTTTGGATGCAAATCTTAACTTAACCTTAAACTGACTTGAAACAAGATGAAACAGTACAAAAGAGGATCAGCAAACAAACAGAAAAAAAGTAGTTTGCTTTTTCTTAAAAGTTGACTGTCCTATAGCTGTATGTGATAAAGTATGTATGTATTTATTCAGAGTAGTAATATATTAGTAAATGCTAACTTACATTTATTTAGTAGATTATTCCTTTCTACATGTGATTCATATCAAACTTTATCTGAAGCTTTGACTTTAATCAGGAAAGCCTAAAAATAGAATTTTAAATCTGCAATTCAAGCTTACAATTTAACAAGTCTGACCTTTTTGTAGGCATCATATTGCTGAAAAATTAAAAAAAAAAGAAATGCTTATTCTAAAAAAAGGAAGTGCTATTTTTAATTAGTGAGTTATCTTTCCAGGCTCCAAATTATCCTGGATTATGGGACTACTAGTTCTCACTCCTCATTTACAGCCGTTCCATATGAGGAAAAGAGTTTTCCCAATTTTTCAATTCCTCAGGCAATTCTGTACTTTAAATTACTCTCTGAACTGGAATACTTTAATGAACTGTCATCGAAAAAAATAATCTACCTTTAAAGCAAGTCTGTCTGTGAAGAGGCTATGGCTGTAAAGAGCTGATTTAACACTTTTAACTGTTTAAACTACCTTCCCATATTAGAAACCACTGCTTCTAGTACTTTACTGGTTCAAAAATCTTTAAAGGTCAACAGAAACTACCTGAATTATTTTATTTACATTTTAGAAAATATAATGAGTAATAGGTAAGGTAGCAAAGGATTTATTATCTTTTAAATTATGCTGATACATTTATCTGAAGGAAAACAAATCACTTTGTTTAAATGAAAATCAAATGAAATATAAATAAATATTTTTATATTAAAACTGTTTCCTTAACAAAGCTTTCTTCAGAAATAGATCCCACATTGCAGATTGCATATCAATATTGTACCTTTATGTGTGCACTGTCTCCCAGAAACTTCATTATTTTTATCCCAGAGGCATCCACTTTTGAAGAATTTGGAAAAACATCTTCCCCATGAGAAGAAAGTAGTTTATTTAAAAAAAAAAAACCAAACAACCAGAAAACTACTACTCTGTTTAAATTTAGTCTACATGGAGATCAAGGTACACAAACATCATCTGAAAGGTGCTGAAGCATTTATTCTAATTTCAGATGAACATTAACACAGCAATAATAGTAATAACAAGGGATTAGCATTGTATAACGAAGTAGTAGCATTGTGCAGTGCAACAGTATCATAGCCTCTATAGTGAATGATTGCTATGGTTACTCAGAATGGTATGCGCTGTGTGTACGCTGAGGAGGTTATGACAATAAAGCAAGAAGCCATAGGAATTAGTGAGCTCTTCATTATTATCATTGTAATGGCTCCCCAATGGGCAATGTGCACTAGGAAAAAACTCAAACACTCTGAAAAGTAGTTAGTATGAACACACTGCTACCTTTCCCCCAAGGTTAATAATTCGTCTATATACATATGAAGTACCAGAAGGCCCTAATCTATGCTAAACTAAGCAATTTCACTTTATATCTTCTTTTCTTTCTAGAGAAGCCTCTTGATAAAAACATACTAGCTAAACTGCAGGCTACATTCTTTTCTCACTTGAGTCACTGCAATGAGACAGGGAAGAAGAAAAAATCCTGGAGGACCTCCTTGAAGGCAAAAAATATTTAAAGTGAAAATGACAGCTGAAGAAGCAAAGTTTATGAAAAAAAAGAACCACCTTTCTTTGCCACCACTGACCACACAACTTTTGCTGTTTGCAAGAACAGTGTAGAAACTTTCTGAGCTCTTCTGCAAGCTTAATGTTGCAGCTCCTTTTGTAACTAAGGTGAAGTCAAAAGAGGTCACAGATATGCTAAGAAAACTCACTTGCATAAATTCTGCAGCTTTTATCTAGTGACATCCCTTTTGGCATTTTAGCCTCATCGTCCCTGAGACCTGCAGGACACAGGACCATGGGTAAGCTCAAAATAAATGGAATAATTCAATACCCTTAACCTTAAATAATCAAAGATCATGACTTGTCTCCCTGCCCCTATGCTCTCTGCATACTGCAAATTAATATTTTTTTTTTTAATGTAGTGATTTTTTTTTTCTAGCTAAATGTGTGGATCCCTGTATTTGTTTTCACAGCAATGTGGTTCCAAAATGTTCTCAGTTCATTGATCTGGAAAGATTTTTTTATTAAATAATGCCAGCAGAAATCCTCACAAGCATGTGAGACGCAGTAAATTTCAGGGGACACAGAATAATCTAGCTATGAGACTTTGCCACATCATTCCTGGAGTGACTCCTATGTATCCCCTACAATATCCTGAAACACCAAAGGATTTGCCTTGTTTTTATTTTTCCTTTTAAGTCATAAGCGTCTGGTCAAATGATTCTTATGCTGAATTATGGTTGCCTGTTCCCATTTATGGTGCATATGTGTCTTTGAGAGGTGAAATCAGAGCAGGAGCAGCCATGCCTTGAGATAGCAGGGTGTCGGGGCACAGTCCCTTGGCTAGTTGCTGTTCAGCCTTAGGAAGGACTTTGCAAGAAAGAAGCTAGTTTTACCAGGAAGTTTTAAAGCAGGAGGAAGATTTAGCCAGCTAAGCTCAGAAGGGCATGATAACAACAGGCCAGCTGGTGGTTATTAAAGGATTTATAACAAGGTTAAGTAGCAGTACTAAAGGTGCTTAGCACAAATTCCTGTTTCTCCCTTATCCGTTAGGTTTCCCTAGCCCCAGTAGCAAACAGGCAGTAAGTAAACTATATCCTTGCAAAAGAATCCCCCAAACCAGGAAAAACATTTCGGATGAACCAGGGAAAAGAACAATCTCATTTTCTATCAAAAATGTTACTCCTCCTATAATGAATATTGCATACATTTTTATCAGGCTCTTGTTAGAATATTTATTTGTACTCAGTACTTATTTGTACTCAGTACTTGTTAGTACTGATTTCAAGTATATCAGAAATGAAACACCTTTTTTTTTTTTTTTTTTTTTTTTTTTTTTTTTTTTTTTTTTTTTTTTTTTTTTTTTTTTTTTTTTTTTTTTTTTTTTTTTTTTTTTTTTTTTTTTTTTTTTTTTTTTTTTTTTTTTTTTTTTTTTTTTTTTTTTTTTTTTTTTTTTTTTTTTTTTTTTTTTTTTTTTTTTTTTTTTTTTTTTTTTTTTTTTTTTTTTTTTTTTTTTTTTTTTTTTTTTTTTTTTTTTTTTTTTTTTTTTTTTTTTTTTTTTTTTTTTTTTTTTTTTTTTTTTTTTTTTTTTAAGAAGCTGTGAGTTTTAAAACCACCCAAATTTTGATTTAAAGCAATCCAAATGGAACAATTCATTTTGAAAGCTAAAGCAGGTTGGGCAGTACACTCAGACAGAACCCATGTTTCTTAGAGCTAGAGCATAGTAAATCAACTAGTAAAACACACAGAAGAAGGTAGTATGTTGTTGAGAATCAAAAGATGTGGTTTGGAGTCTCCTATAAATCTTCAGGACAGATACTTCAACTTCGTTAGAACTGAAGTTATGAATTATAATAGAATGCACCAACAGCATGATAAAATCCCGCACAGAGAATGGCCTCTTTCAACCCCGATAACCAGAGCAATTCAGTTTTCATAAGCAGATGTTGGAAACTCTATAAAATATTTTGGCTGTATCTCATAAGGAAGCAGTCAACATTTGCTGACACACTCAATCATTCAAGATGTCTTTCTCAGAAATTAATGTCAGAGTTACATTAACCAAATTATAAAAATCATGTGATCAGAAATAAACCATAGAAACAGGAATAGTGTAAATGCCTTTTAAACTGCTTTTCTTCAAAAATCAGTCTGTCCTTCTCAGAAGTATACTGCAGTTTATAAAGTAATAAATTCAGGCTAAGGGACTGACTTTAATCTGCAATGTCCTTTCTTTTGCTATTACTAAAGCCTAAAATGCAGTAACTTCTCCTTTCCTAGTTAGGTGTGGTCACTTGTCTTATTTCATAGCACTCATCATAGCTGTACTCATTCTGCGGTATAATCAGAAATACAGACAACTTTTATGCCTAAGCTGGAAATCAGGGTCAACCACCTCTGTTCAGGTTCTGTTACGAATTCAAAACTAAAGGAAATTTACAATCTGTTGGGCAGAACTCAGCAGAGCTGCAGCTGAACATTGCATCACCTCCTTTCAACTCTAAAGAAATTTTATGGCTTGAAGACTCCTGCTCCTTCCTTGCTGCAGGTCTCTTCTGAAGAAGCAAGCTACCCCTTACTCATTTCAGGGACTTCTCTATGGCTAGTAATTCCTATTCAAGTGTTTCTGCTTTCCACAAGCTCATCTCTCTTCCCATCCTTAGTTTTTGATCAAATGTTAGGAAAGGCATAGGGTTGTGGTTCTTTAATTTTTAGATTTTGTAACAATGAGCTACCAGTTGATATGTCTGTCCTAAAAAGCATCAAATGCAATGCTCCATGCAATGCTTCCTAAGAGACTGGAAGTATGAGGAGAAGAGGCAGCCATGCAACCTCCTGATGAAACTGTGGAGGTCCATTCCGTTTCCATGAAAACGTGCCTGTAGTGGCTGGGCTAATTACCTCTTACATACAGAACTAATTTTAATATGAAAAAGCCTTCTGTGGAGGTCTACCAAAACAAAACTGCTGCTTGACTCAGTGGCAAGACAAGGCTGTCTGCTAATATTTAAAGCTCAGTGGTGAAGAGGAGGGCTTTCTTCAAACAGAACAAGAAGTTGTAAACAGAAAAATGGCATGCATTTAAAGAAGTGTAATATTGCTGAATGCAGGAAAAGATCCATGACAATTAGATTTATTATGCTGTGGAGCAGCCTCCTGGGGCAAGATGTTAAAGCCCCAATCTTTTAGCACAATTTGAAGCATAGTGAATAAAAGAAGATATATTGCATGGAAAAGTCTTGCTCTGACAGGAAGGTAAAACAGATGGACTGATAGATCTTTACAACTGCAAATCTATGAGTCTCTGACTTGGAGGTCCCTGTTGCTTAATTAGTTCCATTAGTTTCAGCTGAACTGTTATGATGTGGTAGTTATTGTGCAAAGTAAAATCAATAGATGTGTGTCTGTACCGCACTGTAAGCTACACTACATGCAGATAAGATGGAGGAGGAATTCACTAGCAATGTAAAATTGTCACACTAAAAAAACCCCAAAATTAAAAAAAAGGGAAAATTGCTAAAATTTAAAAAGTAGCAAAATATCTCCTGCACAGCAGGTTTATACCAGAGAACATAAAACCTTGCAGTTATGCTATCCAGTATCACTAAGTTTTGGTATCACTCCTTGGAGGGAAATTACAGTTACAATAGTGGATATCATAAATAGGACACCGATTGCTGACCACCAGTTTCCAGGGAGGAAAACGAGGCAAGTGTATAAACAACTGTGATTTTAATACAGAATAAACTACTATATAGTGTTTCTAATATATATAAATTAGTGTATAGTGGTTGAGCAAGTTCATTAGTATGGCAATTGTAATACAGTAATCTAATGTGCAATGGGGCTTTGTTAAGTCCCTGTTTTAATTTCCAGTGGAGAACTTAAGGGGACCTTAACAATCATATGTCATTGTAATGAAATCTTTCTGAAATCTTGAGTTTCTGTTCAGTTCCAGCTCTCCTCTTCAGCGAGCTTCAGCTCGGGCCAGTGAAGACAGCACTATTTTCTACCTGGACAATGAAGACAGGCACAAGCTGTCTCTTTCAGATTACAACCAGAAGACTGCCATCAGTAGAAGCTCCTTTCCCTGCCCTCCCTTTTTTCTTTTTTTTTTAGTTGTGTGTAAAAACCAAAACAATCTCAAGCAATGGGAGCACAAGCCTTTTTGACTCTGAGACTGCTCAATCAACAGGGCTTTTCATCAGGAAAGATGACAACTGGTGGCAACAGTCTCCATGTCTGCCCAGTACCTGGCTTCTCAGTTGGGATAACTAGTACAGGGTGGGACAGTTTTAATGCTATGAATACCTCAGCAAACTAATAATAGGTCATTTCAACAAAAAGTTAAAGCAACATAGGATAGTAAATATTTACGAGTTTACTGTCAAATAAGAGTAGACTTTCTTTACTGGAAAAAGATACTGATGTTTTCCTTGAGAAATACAGGGTTTACTCCTATAGATTTGGAGATTTCTTTAATATTCTAGACTACCTATTTCATTGCATATACAATAGTTCTGTTCTTTATGAGCACTGACAGAACAGCTGCATTTTGCTACTTCCACAGAAAGGAAAAGATAGAGAAATCAGGGTGTATCTCTAGTTTGGGCTGAGAGTTGGTTTCTAGTCTTGTTTGCGGCACATTTTTTATGGAACTCTTGGTCAGCCTGTGCTTGGCCTGCTGGTAAAGTGAGTTTAATGGTTACTGCAGGGTGGTGAGTTTCCAGGACTCAGTGCTTGAAAAACACCTAGAATGCTTGCGTTAAGAAACTTTGGAGTATTGTATTATAGTGATCACTGTCAGGCTTAGTCACATCACTTAGACCTAATAACATTGTCTGAGTGTAGCTCATGTGAATTGCAGGTCATAGATTCTTATTGTGCTATAGAATTTATTTATTGATGCTTGTGTTTAAAAAAGTCACTTAAATAATGCACTAAGTAACATGAAAAATAAGAAAGTAAGCTTTCCTCAGGTTACCAATTTTGCTGCTCTTTCTCTTAGAAAACATTTATTTCATTTGCCCATTTGTAAATCAGGATAATGACTGTAATGTGCTTTCAATTTTTAAAAAGTCTTTCTTTAAAAATTTGGATGTTCAGCCTGCCATGAGAATTCAAAATATTGAATGATACAGATCTTTAATGAATAAAACTTATTTTTTCTTATAACTTAATTGCCCAGATCATTTTGATGCTTCAAGGCAATGTTTGAGCAGCTGTAAAAAAAAATTTACATGTCCACAGAGTGCAATACTGTACACAGTACAGGCATCTGCAGGGAAAGCCAGCCCGGCTGAATGTACTTACAGCTTTGCTCAATTAAATAAGGTGTGTATCTATTCTGCAGAAATGTGCTGTTCCACAAATAACTTAAACAGCTTTTCAAGATGGATGAGTATGTAAAGAGATGACCTGCTTGCATATCTTTGGGCTTCGTGCCAAAGGGATTTGGATATTACAAACCATCTAATATCTTTTACAATGCTTGGAAGGTTAGAGTGGCATCCAATTTGAGCAGTTGTTTGGAGAAAGATGCCAAATTTTGTCTCAGTGACATAAAATACCTTAGCATGAAGAAAGAACAGTAATAAAACTGTAAGAGAAAGAGATAAACTGAGACCTATATCAACAGAAAAAGATGACATCTCTTTCTATTTACTGCAGGTGCTGTGTTTGACAACTCTTAGCCTCTGGAAGATGCTCTTTTTAAGGCAATCTTTTCCTAATCTTAATTAAGTAAGTGGCATATCCTGTTCTGGATACACATATTTAATTTCATCAGTATGTCAAGCAGAGGCCAGATGCCTTTAATAGGAGACAGTAGGGAAGTATAAAATGAACCTTTATACTTTAGACTCTTAAATCTGCTTCTAACAGGCTGTCCTGCAAAATGAAGGTGCCCTAGATTGAGCTGCTGAACAGTTTTAAGAATCAGTGCAGGCTTTTTTCTCAATTCCATTTAGCTGAGGTCATGGACACGCATCCTCCCCCAGCCACAGATATGTTCACTGACAAAGCAGTCGTCAGCCCTCTTTCAGTGAGGAGCTTAGCCCTGTCTCTCTCCTTGTAGTTACCACCACAGCAGATCTAGCAGATTATGTGAGCACTCTCTTGCACGTTTCAATGAATATGAGCTGCATTAGTTTAAACGGTTGAATGAGAAAGTTTTGCTAATACTGGTTAATAGTCATTCATCAGCCTAGAGGGGAAGGGGAAGAAAGGAAGGAAAGAAATCTCCCCTTTTTCCAGAACTGTACCTCCACAGTAGGTCGTATTGATCCTCAACAAGAGGCGCTCCTAGAGCCCGATTCTGAATGGCAATATTCCCATGTATTCTACATGACAAGATTAAAGTACTGTCTGCATGCAGCAGTCATCACTAGGTTTTCCTCTACTCTTCCCTTCCATACTGGTTCTTACAGAAATGGCTGCAAAGCTTTTAAGGTTGGCAAAAAACAATTCTGGAGCCAAATGGTAGGAGAAAATAAAGCCAAAAGAGGTGAAATAACCAAAGTGGCATAAGAGATACAGATAAAGATAGATCTAAAATGCAAATGCCCAGAATCACAGCTCAATATCTTAACCATTCTTTGTCACAACATTTTTGAATTTTCCTGAGAATACATATCCCTTCACTAGTGAGCTTCTATGGAGTAAACAAATGTTATTTTCATTTGCATTGAATAAAACTAGTGACTAGCCCTAGGAAACATAAATGGCTTGACTAAAATCATACCGTGTCAGGCACAGAGTTACAGTAGGAAAGTAGGCATTTCACCTCTTTCTTTGTAGCATTATTTTTGGTGACTCCAAATTTCCTTAGACTCCTGTAAATTATGATTTCTCCTGAACACTTTTGAGAAACAAAGAATAGTAATTATTTTGAACTACTAACTTTATTTTATTCTTGTAGCTGAAACAGTTGGCTTACATCCACTTGCAATATTTCCAGCTTTGCTCCATTTATATTACCTTCTGTTTTATATACTTCTGACCATATTTTCCATAATTACCAAATGCCAGTACAATTTATGAAATGAATCTGGAAACCTATTAATTTTTATTTTTATTTAATATTACAACTTTAGGCTCTGCTAGTTCCTTAACATTACTTCATTTTTTGAAAGTATGAGGAAATTTTTTTAAAGTACTATAGATACTTAATTTCTATTGTTCTTTCAGTGAGTTTTATACATTTTAATATTTAATAATGGGCACTGATTTTGATGACAGGAAACTTTTTCCAAAAAGTGCCTTTTCTATTTATCCTTATAACTTTTTGAGAAAGCAAACTGAAACGAAGATGAAATGGACTGCATCTGTGAGACCCAAATTTCAGTGTCAATTTTTTGTGGTCTTTTTCTGGTCTATGCTAAGTAGGTTAATTAATTTTCTTTCAGAACATGATTTTGAACAACAGTATGCCATTAAATATTTGACTCATCAAAAATAGAGAATGAAAATAATGGCACTACCTTTACAAACACTATTGTTTTGACATTTCACAGATTTTATTTGCAAATATACTTGGGTTCTGATGCATCCAGCATGTTCTAGACAGAGTGTAATTAATGCATTTCAGTCTAATTCTCCTAAATAACTTCAACAGTGAAAAACTGAAACGTTGATTTTGCTACACATTGGGCTGGTAAATGTGCTGAAGAACAGAAGCTCTGCCTTTTGTCTTTGAGTAAATGGAGTAAGGGTTTTGTCTGCAGAAAGAGGACTACAAAGCCATAAAATAGGAATAGCATAGCAAATAATGTTAATAAAAATGAGTGAAAGTGTGTCGAAGTAAAATTTAGAACTATCATCTAAAGCTACATAAAAAAAATAGCATGCTACACTAATTATACTGGAAGTAGCAATAAAAATATTACTTCTGTGAAATATGACCTCTGAAAACTGTTTTATAGAATGCTGAGTGAGCACTGAATACTTAGTGACTCTCTGAAACCTGCTGGTCAGAGTGTCAGCAAGTCATTTTAGTGTGCAAAGCAGATTGATAAAGCTGGGAGCTGAACCCTGGCATCCTAAATCATACATACTTTGTTATGAACAAAATTATCTTGTATAAAGCTGTGTGCTACCATGTCCAAAATGCTTTCAATGCTTACCCAATCTTGCACACCTTTATTCTACACTGCAATTTAAAAGTCATCCTTCTGACTCATCCAAACAGGATACGTTTATTATCCAGGACTCTGCAAGTTCCAGTCCTTTTTCTGAGACATTTCAGTGACACAACTATAAAGAAAAAAAGAACTAAAGTATGTGCACTCGTTAACCAATCATCAGCTTACAAATGAAATTTCTGCCATTTAGAGTTATGTGAAAAACAAAATAAAATTCAGGAATGCAGAGGAAATGAAGAAATCCATCTCATTTTGGCAAACACATTACTACGTACTTATATGCATTTTTTCATTATTACATAGTGTAACAAAGGAACCGTTGGAAAAGTCTACTGTGCTTACAATTTCAGTCTGTTTTTTTCTAACTTTGGAAGTTTCATAAAGCTTGAGCTATAAATTACAGAGAGCTGGTAAATGATTCAAAGCAGTTCCAGTAATTATTGCTCATGTGTCATAGAATAGTCAGCAGCACACAACATTAGTTTGAGTATTATCATGTATCATAATTGGATAATTCCTTGTACTCTTCCCTTTCCTCCTTTAAATAAGCTACTCACATGTGTACTTCCTCATAAACTCTATCAGCTAATAATTAACACACTATAGAAATACAGATCACATTTTATATTCAAGTTTCATTTCCCATGAAATTTCAGTTCTTATTTCCCATGAAGAAAATATAACTGTCCACATAGTGGGACATTGCAATATATATTTGTATTCCAGCAAGCACGACACCTTTGCTTATAGGAAGTCAAACATACAGTCTCTGTGCCAAAAATTAATAGACCCTTCTGTTTCATTTCATTGAGAAGTTATTTTGCCTTCAAGTGCATGGGAACCTTGCATGTTTGCACATAGTATAAGAAAGGAAGCAAAAAGGAAAAAAACCTTTTTATCTGGGCAAAATTTCTTTCATCCAGCAGAGCTGCTTGAAGGCCTCTTCAGCATTTGCCTTTAACCAGAACAGATTGGAAATGTTAACACTGAAGTAAACAGATGGTGTCAATAATGACTGATACCCACTGGAGTCCTATAAACACAGGCATATTCATAGCCTGTCAAGCAGCCCATATTGTAATCAAATGATACAAGTTACCTACTGGAATAAAAACTGGGAACAAGACCAAGCCATTTTAGAGTTAGGGTGCCTAAAACTGGTCTCTTCATTGCATAATCTTCTAATGTACCTTGTTTTACAGAAGTGATGAGGTGAAGTTGGTAAGGATTGGTTTCAATGCTTTTAATAATCCATAGCCTGTCAAGCAGCCCATATTGTAATCAAATGATACAAGTTACCTACTGGAATAAAAACTGGGAACAAGACCAAGCCATTTTAGAGTTAGGGTGCCTAAAACTGGTCTCTTCATTGCATAATCTTCTAATGTACCTTGTTTTACAGAAGTGATGAGGTGAAGTTGGTAAGGATTGGTTTCAATGCTTTTAATAAATGTGTAACAGAAAGGTAATGTACTAACTGCCCAACTTCTCTGAATATTTCTAAGACTTTGAAGACTACCACTCCCAAACCGAAGTCACGTCCAAGTTGATGGACTAGTGGATAAGTAGAAATTATGCATTAGCATCACTGCGTATATAATCATACTTCTAATAAACAGTAGGGTATGTAAATAGCATTGACGTTACTTGGCCCATTCTCTTTACAGCTCATTCGCCTCATACCCTAGATGTCAGATTTCCATACAGAAATCAAGCAGCCTCTTCTCATGGAAACCTTTTAAGACCATGCAACGAGTGAATCCATGGGAAGCCATTCCAGATGACAGTAACGTGGAGTTTAGTCCATGCATGTCACTGAAAAAGTGCTATTTAGCGAGGCAGTAGTTATTAAAATTTAACTTAAACAATGCAGTCATTCAACAGTCATTTAGGAAGGGCGACTGCTGAGTGGAATTAACTTAAAAATTGATCAACCAGAATGCTTTTAAATATATTATCTTATATAGGGTTCTGATATCTTGACTGATGTGACAGGTCCTGATTGCTAAATAAGATCTCCTCCCCTGTCACAAGTTTATGGAAAAGCTACTTGCTATTTTGATACAATTCAGATAATGATTGCATAAAAGCCTATGAATAAGTAGAGTATGCTCAGTGATTTCCATTATCAACGCAATTCAGTAAAACTAACATATGCTTAGATTCCCAGCACCACAACCAGTCTTGCTACTTGCTCTTTCAGAAAACTAACCTGTGTCAGCAGACAGACTCATTGCGCAGCACAAGATTATGATATTCTAAGACAGGATATAGGACAGCCTCTGTGTGCATATGCATCCATTGAAGCTGTACTGCAATCAGGGATATAACTGAGTTTAGATTTTCATGCAGGAGTAATACAGTAGGATAGGTCTTGATAGCACAGTTGAAAATGGAGACAGAAATTTGTTTGCTAACTGATACCTAATTACTTACTGTTGAGTGCATTCTATTTAATAAGTGCACAGACTGAGAACCTATGGACTAAATCCTTCAGTATTCTTTGCTTTGTGAAAGTCTGAGAACCTGTGTAAAATGAAATGCTACAAAAATGGAACTCAACACCTAAGTCTTAGTTCCCATTTTAAAAAGTCAGAAATGACTTCACAAGAGACCAGACAATAGGGTATTTCAGACATTCAGATCAATTTACTTCTGTATTGAACACATGAAGTAGAAGAGTTGAACTTGATGCTGAGTGCTTTTATTCATATATTTAAATGAATATAGTCTCTATTTTATCTGCTGATTGCCAGAATAACCTGATTTATATTAGAAAACAAGCACTACCTGAAGCAGTGCTTATTTCTAAAGACATTTTTGTACAAACCTGCAACACCACGCTTCTGTCTTTTCTTTAACGATGGTATTCTTGAACTTCAGAAATACAATCACCTACTGCTACTTGGTTATATACACTTTGTGCTGTATGAATTATTTCATGTTGTTTATTTTTTATTTGACAGAACACAAGATAGGTCAAAAACTATAAAAGCTTTCAAGCTCCTTGGAAGATATGCTACACTATAAAAAAGTTCATTCATTAATAATCGTAATACAAAAGTGGAATTTGAGAATTATCAGTCCCTTCCCTGTTTATCTTCTCTACCTCCTGGCAGTATGAATTAGGTTTTATACAGAAATGGATCTCCTTTGTTTTTTACAGTAATGAAGAATTAAATAGGGGAAATGATGACGTGAATAAATAATAAGTACTTCTCTACCTTCTCATTCCTCCAGGTATTTAAAAGTTATGGCATTTTTTTAGGATCTCAGATGCTTTTAAATAATTTTCAGAAGCTTTACTTATCCTTTTCTAGTATATTCCTCCATCTTCCTGGGGAGGGAAGGCAGGCTGGGGAAGGAGGCTTGGCTGTATTTATTCACTGAGAGGGCTGCATTGCAATTTAAGCCCTGCCCAGAGAACATAAATTCTCAATATTCAGTAAAAATTCCTTGCAGCTAGTGAGTCAAATGTCTGTCAGCTGGACTTTTTAATCCATTGATAACACAATTTTTGCCCTTCTGTTTGAATCAAACCATGTGGATTTCATCCAATGATTGTGACAGTTCGCTAGCGGTCAGTCATTACATTGATGAGTATACTGAAGAACCTAGATGGCAAAACAGGTACTGATGAAGTACTAGGCAAATGTAGGATATGAAGATGAATGCAGGCTTGCAACAGACATTGCTCATTTAAATTTCTTTTTCTTAAATTTGGCTTTATAATTTCCCTTTATAATATAGTAAAAGGCAGACGTTTTCTAGATTTGACATATATCAGTATCAGTAGGACATTGGCTACAACTGATTCCTTTGTCCATTGTTTTTCCTCCGTTTTCTTCTGAGGCATAGGTAAGAGAATTCAGAACGTCTTCAATTACCACCACTAAATGTCAAATATTTTCATTGAATCATAGAATTTTGTTAAGTATTTACTAATATGTCCTCTAGTATTACTAGATACTCAAATTTGTCATATGTATTCTGGTTTTCTACTCCAGCTAAATCAATTACTCCAAAAAAGAAAAAGAAAAAGCCCTATATAAGCTCTCATGGATATCACTTAAGAGCCAATATTTAACAAAACATAAATTTGGTTTAGTATATATTAGGAAATGTAAGGATATATTATGCAGATCTCTTCAGTAATTGAATAGTATTTGAGGAATAAGTAGAATTATCATTTTCCAATTAAAATAACATAGTAGACAAACATAGTGTCAAACTACAGGACCAAGCCAAAGAAATATTATTTGGAGTTCCTGAATTTATATATTACTACATACACAAACTGCAGATATGGTACATTGATCCACAATACTCTAGAGGCTGACAAGGAATTTGGGAAACAAAGCTCTGCTACTGGGTGTCAGCTAAGTTCAAATGACAGGCTAGAAATCATCTGAAATGGTGGTTCAGCAGTCTGGATAAACTTAGAGTCATTGGTACAAAATGCTTTTGGCTCAGAGTGAAATCGATGAGGAAGAACTTCCACACTGAGATGTTTGTTTCTATTTGTAGCAAGTGGTGTATAGGTCAGTGAAAAGTATAAGCACAAGGTTCGTATTCCCTTAAAATGAATTAAATATTCATTCTGGAAAAGTTTAATTACATTTTACATGCTTCTGCCTGAGCTGGATCTATTCTAAGTGTTTCTCCTCTTCCCTTTGCTTCCAAGCAAAAGGTTGGCCTGGAATGAATTCATCCATTTGGGTAAGATCCTGCTACCCACCACTTTCTCTCTGCTCTCTTGTCTCTGAGACTGCCAAAACCTGCCTTAGCAGAGATACTGAGATAGCAAGTATTAAGCATGCCTTACTGTTCTCCTTCCTCTTTCGAGGTTTTGACTGTTCCGTCTGCCACCTTCACCACTGTGAATGATGATGTAATTCTGTACTGGTTTTGGCTGGGATAGAGTTAGTTTTCTTCACAGTAGCTAGTATGGGGCTATGTTTTGGATTTGTGCTGGAAACAGTGTTGATAACACAGGGATGTTTTAGTTACTGCTGAGCAGTGCTTACACAGAGTCAAGGCCTTTTCTGCTTCTCACACCACCCCACCAGCGAG
>NW_008794854.1:2080384-2112019 GCF_000699145.1 Aptenodytes forsteri | reverse complement strand
TCAGCATATAAAGCTGGGGGAAGAAGAAGGAAGGGGACATGTTCAGAGTGATGGCGTTTGTCTTCCCAAGTCACCGTTGCGTGTGATGGAGCCCTGCTTTCCTGGAGATGACTGAACACCTGCCTGCCGATGGGAAGGAGCGAATGAATTCTTTGTTTTGCTTTGCTGGTGTGCGTGGCTTTTGCTTTACCTGTTAAACTGTCTTTATCTCAACCCACGAGTTTTCTCACTTTTACCCTTCTGATTCTCTCTGCCATCCCGCCAAGGGGGAGTGAGCGAGCGGCTGTGCAGTGCTTAGTTGCCGGCTGGGGTTAAACCATGACAAATTTGTAGCTGTCTTCATGCACTGCCATTTCCTTCCTCCCATATCTTTTCTGGTTAACATTTGGGTTTATATTGCAAATGAGTTCACTGTGGTTATTAGATTACAGCTAATTTGATGCACAGTAAGTGTTTCTTACAGCTGTCAATGTTAATACTAGTGTTTGTTTTATTTTATTTTTTTTCCTCCAAACATTTCACTGCACACATATTGTACTCTCCTCAGTCCAGAATTTTGAAGCACAATACCTTCATGCTTCATAAGAATTTCCAGAATTATATTTTGAACCTTGTTTTTTTGATAGTTCTTTATTCTTTCAACAACGACTGGAATAGGACTGTACTCAGGGGAAAGGGAGGTATGTACCACTACAAAGTCAGTATATTTTCCGAGATCCCTTATGCTGGGGTTATGACTGTCTCTAAATAGACTTCTCTAAGCTCACATTCCGTCAATCATTCAAAAGAAAAGATCTACATTCAGTCTTCATTCAGTCCCTAGCAAAAACCAGACAAGACATTGTAACAAAATAAATGTAGGAAATGGCACTCTATTCTGTCACTTAAGCCTGAAAAGGATAGCAAATCTATAGCTTACAATTGTTTTTCTTCTTTCTGTGCAGAGCTGGGCCTTCTGTATGCAACAAGTTAGATGCCTCCAGTTTTCCCAAAATGCTATTGGTGAAATTTGTCCTTAGTGCAAGCCCACCAATGAATGGAGACACACCTGAAATTAATGTGACTCACTCTTCCTGAAAAAAAGGTAGAAGGGTCCCATAATCAGATCATACTGTTTCTGCAACTAGGGAATCATGAGTAGATGGTAAATGTTAAACTGCAAAGATTAAATTTCATCACCAAATACAAGAGGAACTGTCATTGACCCAGAGGACTGACAGCAAGAGTAGTTTTACAAAAAGCTAACATGAAGTCACTTTTGTTTATCTTCTGTTCATTATATACTGACTATAGTAGACACAGGGATTTTTTTCCGTCGAGTCCTACACAGTAGATGACTACCACAGCTGAACCAGACACAAGACCAAGATGCCCCATAGCTTGCTGCTCCAGCAAATCCAACAGATCTCAGTACTCATCTCTATGTTTTAGCCCTTGACAAATTAGTACCTTCTTGTGTTGCAAGCGTACACATGCAGAGCACTCCTTTCTTCCTCAAACACAGGTCATTAAGTAAAAAGCATCTACTATTAAATAATGCCTTATCAGAATAAAATTTAAGCGTATTTGTAACTGTCGTTCCATGGCAGAAAAAGGGCAACATTCCCCAGGTGTCAACAGCTAACCCAAATCCATCTGAGGATCTGAGTGACTTCATGTTTGTTAGCTGTATGGAAGAGCTCCAGCTTGCCAAACGCCTGAACTGAGAAAGATTGAAATAAGGTGAGCGAAGATTTGGGGAAAAGGAATTACCTGAAGGTAGGCAAACTGAGGGGAAAGAATATGGTTAGCTTGGTAAGCTTTTTAAAAGCTGCCTCGAAGTGGAGTCACCATTACAGTAGCCAGCAACAAGCACAGCAGAGCATATTACCATCGTAATTTTCTGTGCACTGAGCAAGTAATACTTTTTTTAAAGTGATCTCTGAATGGGCTTGTAGTTGCCAGAGGACACTGGGAAGTTATTGCTTCGCTGATGTTTGACTGGGGATGTTTTTTCCTTTAGTCTTGCTGGAGAGTCTCACGGGCTTATCCTGTAAAACAGCTTTCCTGTATGGCCTTTCAGGGGAGGCATGGGTGCCTTCTGCTTATTGTCTTTCTGTCTGTATCTCTCCTTTTAAAGGTTTCTCTCAGTGAAAAGCATATCAATAGCTGTCATATTATTTCTATCTAATTCATTTCTGGCCCGTATTTATGAATCCATGCTTTCTCACTAGAAAATAAATTGCAAAATCACTGAGCCAGCAAAACAGCCAGGAGCTGAAAGGAGATGGGAGGGAAACCAACAAAAAAAATCCAAAGGAAAGTTTAATTGAGATAGCAGTGACCTGTATGTTAAAAAGAAGAAATAAAGTGTACGCTTTCAAATAGTATATTAGGAATCAAAGGCTCTGGATTGTCATATAGATGTGGTGTTGCTCAGCCTATGGGCTCAGCACATTTATGTGCAATCTTTTGTGTACCAAGCCAAACCCACCCAACCACCTATTGGCAGTTCAGAGCTCCATCACCTATATCCTAGTACAGATTATAGCCTCATAGTAAAGCCGCCTATGAACGTGATGCAAACAAAGCTTCTGAAAGTGGTTTTCCTTCACCTGATGAAAAGACAACTGAAGGAATTAGATGATTTATGGGTATGATCTGCAATAACACTCAGTTATCCTATAGCTTTGCCATTTACAGTCCTGCATGGATGGCTGTACAAGCTGCCTGCTGTGCCTACAACTAAGCAAGTTCTTCCCCCTCCCAGTTATGTCTACCTGGGCCTTCCCTGCTTGTTGGCTAACATGAGTTTATTAGGAAGCAAGCAGCTTTTGGAAGGTAATGAAAAGCACTGTTTTGAAAGAAGAGAGGGTTTAGGCAAAAGGATGAAGGAGGAAAAAGAACAGAGAGAAGTTTTACTAAAGAAGAGCAGAAACCTGGAAAGTTGTTGTCCTGATGTAAGTGTCGATTCTGCTTCTACCTTCACTCTCCCATGCTGTGTGCAAGGCACTGGCCCTGCTCCTTTGCTAGCTGAATGCTCTGAACTGAGTTTCTATAAGCACAGAGGAGCAGCAGGCCAACAAGCAAGGCTCCCAAACCTGCTACTTGGGAGTTTCCAGCGGACAGATTTATCTGCAGTATAGCAGGACTGGGCAGCCTGTACCATGTGCAGGGCAGCACCAGACTATATGATCTGCCACAGCTGAGAGACACACTTCGGAATAGCAAGTTGAAGCAAATCATCACAGTTTACTTAAGTAAAGTAAACTTACTTAAGTTTAAGTTTACTTACTTTAAGTAAAGTAAACTTAAACTTTCTCAGAGGACTGTACTTTACTTAAACTTACTTACTTAAGTCTGTAAACTTAATTGGGGAAAATTCCATTGCCTTTAAAACAGTCACATTTTGGTGACTTCCACCTATTTCCATCTATAAACACAGGGTTAAGAGGCTAACCTTCTGAAATTCAGAGGATGATAAATATTTTCTGCAAAGAATGATGGATGTTTACATGTTAATATTCTGTTTTTTCAGCTTACATATTGACAAGCCTCAGAACACAAAATAAAGACATATTATATATTTGTCCACATTTAACAAACACTGGTTTTAGCCCCTGGTTGGCTGTGTGCATGATCCCCATTTAACAGAATCTCATTTTTCTTAGCTACTCCCTCCTCCAGAATTTCAGGCCTGCTTTAACAGTGTGGCTAATCGCTACCTTCTGTAAAGACAGCATCTCCCAGAGGAATTTGAATTACGGGAAGAAGCAAATACTGCTACTTGGAAAACTACAGAGCAGCGGAGTGATTTTTAAAATGATTACTGGTGATATCAAGTGTTGAGTAACTGCACTGTTTATCATCTAAATTACTTTTATCTTGTACTCCGGGTCATTCACAAACTCTAAATCTAATACTGCTTTGTCTTTTATGTCTCAAACATGTGTAAGTTAAAGCATGTGGTACTTTAATTTTATTGGCCTAGTCTGTTCTGCCTAGTGAAAGAAGTGGCTTTGTCACGGGAAGGGAGCTTCTTAAAAAGCAAACCAATATTTTGGTTCTTAGACATTTATATCATCTTCAAACAGAAATGTCATGATAGTATACATTTGCAATTAGACATTTTTAAACTGTCTAAACTCTGTAATTCTCAAAATTTCAAGTTCCGAGACATGACCTTCGTCACGTTAAATATGAACTGAACACAGTTTGTCTCTGTGTAATGCTCCTATCAAATATGTACAAGTCTTCTGCTTGATAGAGACATGGTACCCCACATACCTTTCTGTTCCAGTGAAGGTTACTCAGTCAACTGTGTTTGGTGACATTTTGAAGTGAAAGAAATTACATTTTTTCAAACAAAAGCTTTCTCCAATATTTTACATTTTGAAGTGATCAGTTCCTCTGGGTTGATTATCTTTTCACTATTTATGGTTGTTGCTTACTTTTCCCTACCTTTTAGGAACAACCAGAAGAGAATTGTTTCACTTTTGCTTGCAGTCAGTGCCTCAATCAACAGCACTATCAATTTCTCACAGAAGGTAGTAATCGGGCATTTTTTCTGTGTTGAAGTTAGTTGCTAGCAGAATTTTAATATCTTTTTAATATAGTGGCTTTAAGCAGCAGAGAGAGGCAGAGACAGACAGAGAGACTGCAAAACGGCAAAAGACCATCTTGCCATCCAAAATGACCTTCACATGTAGAGTATATGGGAAATTTGGCTGCACAGTATTGTGAAACTTTTCTATCGTACTTCCAGCACCAGTGACTAGAAGGAGATGGAGAAAGTAGATAACCAAGATCTACTCAAAAAATCTTAACGGTGAAATACCTTTTATAATTTCACACTAACGTAACTAAGTGGGAGAGGGGAGAATGGAGAAAACAAGATGGCAATGAAGCTGAGAACAGACTGCATGGTGGTTTAGAGAAGTTCCCTAAGAAACACTAGCCAGCAGATCTGCAATGTTTTGTTGGTAATAAGGATTCATAATCAAATTCGATCCCACAGTGTAACACGTGGTGTTTTGCGGGCACTACACAGTGCTGCACTTCAGTGCAAATAAAAGCTAGCAAAGAATGTAGGACTTTGGGCCTGGCTGTGAGACCTTACACTCTGCAGGGTGTTTCAAGGCTGATGCATTCCTTCCATTACAGTAAGGAAATAATGGCGGAAAAAGTAGGAAAAAAAGGTGAAAAGAATATTTTAGGTAAGGAGTAGGTGTGACTGAAAAGACCTGTGGGTAAATGGGATCTCTGTTATGCAAACCTGACAGGGTAATTTAATCTGGTTTCTCTGTGGTGTGCTGTGTAGATCCTTTTTGCCTTTCAATTAAATATGCAGCGTGGCACCGCTGCACAGCCCAAGCCAAGGTGCCTAGTGCCGTTGAGACCATTACATCACCATTAGACATAATGTGTAAAGAAGACAGATTTACTCAATTATACACCACTTTTGGCACCAATTCAGTAAATTGTGTACCATGTGCATACATGGAAAATGGTTGAATACTCACCTCTGAGCTGATTGTGCTATCTTTGTGCCTATACATAAAGTATAAACTTTGCTTGGATCGTGGCTCATAAAGGTGGACTATCAATAATTTGGTCTAATTAGAGAATGAAGTGACCACCGGGCCCAGTGATTGAAAGTTCCTTTTCAGTAAACTAAGAATTACAGTCACTGACATGTACTCCAGTCATGCACATTATTCTCTGTCATTTATCCAAACATACTTTTAAAATAATCCCTCTTTTTATAAACATGTATGTGTACACAATTTTTAACACCAATTGCTGTAATTGTACCTAATCTAGTCAAATTAATTTTTATTAAAGTTCACACTGTGAGACTAATAAACCTAAAGCACTGGAATCGTTCTCATTACACACGGTTAGATCTATTTACTGAATCTGCATTGTCTCATGCCCACAAGGAAAAAAAAAACCACTACCAAGATGCAAAACACATCTTCTCAATAATTTCCCCTACAGGAAATAGCTTAAATTAACTATGTTTTAACAGATAGGGGAATGTAAACAATGTTTCCATTACTGAGTTTTAATATGAAAGAATAGTTGACTAATGAAGAGTGGTTTAAGGGATAATGAAACTAGAAGGAGAAAAGTCAGCTGCTGGTGATGGACAGCTACATGATGATACGGTTACAGACAGCTGACATACAAAATTGATGTATCCAGAAGCTTAAGAAAGGATACAGTCATTCTGGCTGACAGACAACTGTCCTTTCATATTTTTTTCCCAATGGCCTGCAGGCAGGGAATGATCTTCTGGAAATCATTCACAAGGTCACTCTTCCCCTGTTCATCCAGTTCCCTCTTCAAAACATGTTCTCCCATGGCATGTGCAAATAACTGGCCAACAAGCAACAAGGAGACTGAGTGGACTGTGTAGGTGATGCATATGTAGCAAGGAAAATGGGTGTATTTTAATCTCTACTAGTCTTCACAACATAATACACCTATCCTTTGAGGGACTGCCAGATATATTACTAAGTAAAGCAAAATAAAATCACACTTTTTTCCAATACATGAGTTTCATCATGGTCTCTTTGCTGAAAAGCCCAAATAAATAGATCTTGCTATGTGATGGTGAAGAAAATTTTTGAGATTTGGGGAGCTGTTTTGCTTTTCACTCCAAAGAAGACAATCGAAGACAGACTAGACTGTAAAACTGAAAGTCACTGTCAAAACATTTATGTTTTCACCACCCTATTCCCCAAGCTGGGGGTGCCTATTTATCCCGCTTCAGTACCATTGCTCTCTTTTGAGAAGGGAACACAAACAGGATGCAAAGTGCCAGAATTTCCAACTGAAAGCTCCTCCACAGGTAACAAAATATATTTTGCCACATAACCAATGAGAAGTGATTCCTTCTTGTGCTAATGACATTTCTGCACCTGGCAGAACAAAGACAGACCTCTTCTCACTCTGTCCTCTTGGTGCCCCTAGTACAATATCAAATTTTTCCATGGCTTTAAACTCATGGTAAGAGCTATCAAAATAGGTTATCATCTCCTCACTTGCCTGAAGGGAATGGCTTTTATATCACATTTAGAGTTGGGCAAAATACAGAACTACTTTTCCATCAACATTTTCATCGACTTTCTCATGGTAGTTTTTTAGTCATTTTTAGCCGCTGATAATTATGGATCATCCAACACAAATGCATCAATAAAGTATTCCAGATAACTCCTCAGTAATGAGAATAAATAAATCCCCTGCTCAATAAGCTATGCAATTGGTTCACCTCCTGCAAAAATACATTTGAGATACTGCAATCTCTATGACAATTCATTTAAAGTGGAATTTGTTAATGTTGGATGAAATCCTTGACTGCAGTAAATCAACGCAGCCTCCCTGAATCAATGAAATGACACTGAATTGCACCAGATGAGAGTCAGTCGGCAGTTTTTTGTAACAAAGGGTTCCCTTTGATGAGCTTTGTTGCTATCATTACATCCATTATCAGTTTACTTAAATACGTTTTTTCTAAGGAAAAGTTTATTTATAGAAGATATGTTTATTTAAAATGGCAAAATATTACATCTGTTCTCTATTTGCAGAACATAAAATAACAAAGGTTTTACTTAAGTGGTTGGCATTACTCAGTTTCTCTCTCATATTTGGCTAGCAATGGATAAGATAATCATGGCTCTGCTAAGCTGATCATGTGGTCCTCTGATGCCCCAGCTGGGGGACCCAGTCAGCTGTGGGTTGCTTCCAGCATACGTGCTGGATTTCCTTCCTATGGAAACCATGATGGAGGAAAAGAGGCAGGTCTTCCTCAGAGTCAGGACACCGATTTCAGCTCTGGAGCTGAGAACGCCCTCAGGTTTTACAGCGTAAGTGTAGCCTTTATGCTGTATCGGATCTTTCTCCCCCTCTGCCAGCTAAAGCACTCAGTGTCGCTTGACTTTGTTGCATTGTTAATGTTTTCACTTTTGGGAAGTATGTGGCAATTTTGCAGTAGACTGCACATTTTCTGCATTGCTCACCTTTTGGAGCTGCACATACAGGCAAAGACATAATTTCACAAAGTCCTTAAACACATGCTAAAACCACGAATCTAAGATATGGTTTGGGAAGGGCAAGGAAAAAAGTACCATTTAGTGAAGACCCTTTAATTTCTTATGTCCTGTGATTAAACCTTAGAAAGAGGTTGGACAGAAGAAAGAGCCTGGAGTGTTGCCTCAGTTTTCTGCCTTTAGCATTTCCATTTACTGTGCTAATGAAGTGCATGTAACAAGAACCTGTATAGGTAAGTAAAAATAGTGGGGAAGGTTTGATTTTAACATTTTTTACATATAGTCTGGTTTCAGATCTAATATACATATCCCAAAATATATCACAATATGTCCCACAGCACACAAAATTAGTAACATCCTGCTTTCTTTTATAGCCCTCTATATTCAGAGGGCTACAAAATTGCCTTGTGTATGTGTGTCTTCAATTAAAATTTCCAATTTCCAGGTCCACTGCTTTGTCTCCACAAGTACAAAAGACAGCCAAAAGCAGGGAGAAACTACTCTATGGAGTTGGACCTCTGTACTCATTATGAGCTGGTTAGCAAGCACCTGCTATTCACCAGCTTAGAAAACAATTTGAAATTCAAGTAAGTCTCATCAAGAACCTAACAAAGAACATCAGGAAGCTAGGCAGCTAGCCAGTTTCATATGCCTCATCTCTCAAGGATTTTTTTGCTCTGATGCTCTCCCCCACCACCATACACCATTTTTTTTTTTCTGCTTTTCTTTCTATATTTGAAGTGGAAACATGTCACTGTTTTAAATGTCTCCTATATATTTTCTAGAATGGATATTTTAATGCCTTGTAATGACAGAAATTATTTAGCAAGGCATGGCTTAGGAATAAAAGAATGTGCTAATATAGAAAGCCAGGCCAGATTTTCTCTTCAAAAGAGCAAACAGGTAAGTGTTAGTGAAAAATGTGCTTGGGCCAAATTAGGTTGAAAGCCTGGTACATGTTATAAAAACTCCTAGCACATAATTTCCAGCTTTCCTCAGGTATTCATTGTAGCAACAATGTGAAATTAGCTTCAATTGTGCAGCAATTTGAGAAATGTTTTTTGATGATGATGATCCATTCAGCATTTCTGATTTAGACAATTTTTTGGCCAGTTTACAATTTCTGTTTTCTAATAATTACACTCAACAGAAAGATCAGGTAAATCTGATGTAAATTTATATTTTTTGGCCATCACAATTACGGATGTGTTAGAGGAAGGAGAGATGCTGTCTGTGATTTCATGAATGTGCATGAAAACCACACTCCACACTGTTTTAGAAACAGTTTTGAGGCAGGCTTGGGCCAGGTATCCTGACGTTCCCGGATATATATAGCCAAATCTTTGCAGGTTCAGCTGAGCCTTTCATCATTCCTATGGGTGACATGCACAAAGTTTCAAACCTTGGGACCTGTCATCCTAAACTAAGCCATCTGATTTTCACTTAGAGGTGGGAAAGCCACGTTTCTGCAGTCAGTGTTTGGTTTTCACACCTCTAAGTTTGGTTCCCTCTTTGGCTGCAAGCAGCATGGTTTGGATATCCTTGGATTAGTGGTGGTTTGAAATTTTTAATTTTTAACTCAACCTGAAACTACCCGCTACAGGGCTTTGTTGGTTCTAGGGTCCTAAAGAATGGGAATCTATTCAACTTTTCCTATAGTTGCTGATTTACCTAAATGTTGCACCTCCTCATCACTTTTGTGCAGCCTCTACCATTTTGGCTTTCACCTTCTCCTACCACTGCAGAACTGGGTGCATGGTTCTGTTTTGATGAAATGCAGAAACCAAATTACATGAGACCAGTAATTGCAACTATGTGAATATCCGTTAAAAAGAAGGTCTAAAGCAAGCAATATACTGAAAACACATACAAGAAGAAAACCAAATCTGGTACTCTCAGTGTTATGTGTAGATTGAAACACAGAGTGGGAAGGTTTGACTTCATGATGTGTACTGATGTGGGAAATTAAATTGGTCAGGGTAGCTCCAGGGAAGCAAACAATATTTTTCCTTAGGGGTATATAAAATGTCATATTGTCATCCAAAAATGCTAATACATTGCTTCTCTGTTAGCATTTTGTATTTAGTATTAACTTGCAATTCATTGCAGGCAAAAAGGTATTTATTTATTTCACTGCAAAAAAGTATACTGCACTCTTTAACATGTCCAGAAAATTGAGACCTGTGTCTATATCTGAATAAACACAGGACTGAACCTCCTTATTGTCTGAGCCACTCCAAATAATCTGCAGTTTTCAGGCCTTACACTCACTTCTCTGTTATAACGACAGACGATAACAAGAAGTACAACCACACAATAGGGCTGCACTTGTTATGAGCGTGCATGTGTTTGTGGTGCAGGGTTTCAGGAGGGGACAAATGTAGTGACAGACCAGGAAGGATTTTTTTTAACTTGCTGATGTACAGTTTGTAGTCTCAGGGTACAGGGATTACCTTACCCTGACGCATTTGTGCTGTGTTCACCCATACAAAATTAAAACAACTACCAGATCTGATGTTGGCAGGGAGTTTCAACTCCTTGTCAGTTTGGTAGCAAACGTTGCCCCTCCTGTGTAGTGGATGGCCTGGTCTGCTTCTTAGCGACATTCAGGGTAGTTTCATTAGTGTGGTGTCCCAGGAACACAGGGTGTATCATCCTTCCTCTTTTCCTGAGGCACATGACAGCTGAGACTTCAGTCTTTTACTACGCATTGAATGAGTATTTGGAAGTGTTCTGTGACTTGCAGCATACCACACTGTGTGAAGTTGCTTCTGAATTAGATATATATAGCCTGGTTGTCCATGACTGCAGGGGACAGGACTCAATGATCCAAGTAATTGTTTCCAATCCTATGTTCTCCAGCATCCAGAAGAACAAAATAGCTGGTAGATGAAGGATGGTATTTATCTGGCCAAAAGCAGTCATGCACACTGTAGGTGAGTGCCTACATTTTAGCCGATCAGTCTATGATCTCTTTATGATGAACCAATATAAACAAGCACTTCTGAGGTGCAGTTCAACTCATCTAAAGGATATTGGTAACATACTCAGTTGAGTCATACCTTAAAATCAGGACATTCACTTTAAATGAATTTAAGGACACTACTCAGGTCAGGTGTAGACAGCTACAGCATAGTTAGATGAAATTATTTCAGCCAGTGATACTTGGTTGGAATATAAATAAGACATGTAAAATAACTTCTTTGCTGTTCACTGGCAAGATACCAACTTCCAAAAATGGACTGCATCCATTTTTTTGACATTACACTTCAAGAAAGGTGTGGACTGGTTGGAGAGAGTCTACAGATGAGTGAGAAAGATTAAAGGCTTGAAAACCAAGAACTATACAGAAAGGCTAAAGGAAGGCTAAATGCAGATTAAAGGAAAAAAGGCCAGGGAAAGGGAGATAGGAGAAAATAGATATTAATAATCCTCAAGTGTATGAAAAATTGTTAAAGAGACTGTTTTATGTCTCTGGTGGATACAACAAGAAACATGGATGTAACTTGTTGCAAGAAAGATGAAGACTTGACCATGGCTTTTCCAAGAGAGTGCAGCAGTAGGAAGCAGCCCCAGAGGATCAGTCTTCCCCAGGGCTCCTCCCTGCTGTTGGAGGTGGAGAGCTCAACTGTGCCAAATCTCTGCTTGGTTCATTATCTGCTCGCGGATGAGGGGGAGTAGCTAAAAGAGTACCCATCCTCACCCTGTTCTCTTCCCTTTCCAAGTCCCATTTCTTACCCTGTGCTCTCTCCATGTTGTTGAGCCATGTCTTTGTCCTCTTCTGCTGCAGCAACAGGCAAAAGTTTGGCCCACAAATACAAACAGAAAATGTGCTCAGAACTCTGCTGAGAGCCTAGTCAAGGCTATACCACACCAGGGAAGCAGAGGCATATATGGTCCTGTGTGTTAACAGATGAAGTACCATGCACTCCAACTAAATCAGAGGTTTTTGATATTTTGCACACTTCTGATAGCAATCTCAAGGAATGATGAAACAGCTGTCTTCTGCTGCTGTTTCTCAGGTTTATCAGATGCTGCAGAAACTGCTTATGTTGAATTTTTAACCACCTTGCTATTACAGATCCCAATTTACTGATGTTCTGACAACTTTCCTTTATCTCTCACCCTTTCATCACTTAAGGTCTAAGACAGACAAGAGAAAGTGTGGGAAAAAAGTCAGTCAGCATGCATTAAGAGCCTACAGAAATGCAGAACGAAAGAGGAGGAAAAATATGCAAATAAGCGTTTGACTCCTGCTGCTAACATGCAAGCCGGAGTGAAAACAGCCTGAAGCTCTCTGAATTGAATGAGAGAATATGTGGGAGGACTGTGGCTGGTTAACTGAAAGGGAGACATTTAGTGAGACCTTTAGCTAGCTAACCTTATTTTGTGAAAACACCTGCATATTTTTTAAAGCATATTTTCAGTCCAGCATTCTGAGTGTATAACTGTTTGGGTTTTGTACAGACTAAGGAAAGTGCTCTTAGAACATCTCTCCGTGAGCCTGACACTGGTGCCCTTTCAGACCCCACCCCAATGGTTTTCTACCACTCCAAGAAGTAATGTGGAATCTGCCTTCCCGTATCACCTCCACTCCTAAAAAATGACATACAATCTCTCACACCCTTCCCTGGCCCTTTTCCTTCTGCACAGGACCCAGAACCCCCTTCCGATCTCATGGCCTCTTTGGATGTGTAATGCCTTCCCATCACTACAGTGACTCAGACAGCAACAGCTCAGAAAATTCTGCTGATGCTACAGGATTCAGCCTGACCTACAGTGCTCCAGCTAGCCCTGTCTGATGTGTGGGACCACAGGTGACAGAAAAGTTATCATGCTCAAATAAGTCCCTCGAAGCCTTCTCAGCTGAAGCCTCCCAGTCATGTTATCTGATGGCATATGCACTCTTTGTCACACAACCATCGCAAGGTGGTTATAAAGATCACACACGAAGACACTTAAGAAGTCTAACACATCATATGGGACTACACATCTAAATCCTATTAAAAACAGCACTAAAAAATGTGTGTGCAATTATCTGCAAACAGAATTGGTTTTGCACAAAGAACAAAAATTGGCTAAAGTTTTGCAATGGGTTTCAGCAGACATAGCTTCTTTCCTTGCCATTTCCCTGTTCTTTTAGCCTGAAAAATTCTATCTTTGCAATCAGTTTAACAATCCAGACACTGAATTAAAAAACTTGTGCCTCCTCAAAATTTAAAGTAAAAGAATACTTGCAGGGAATTATCCCTTTTCCTTTTCTCACATGTACAGGTGGGAAGTGGAAGCCCTCGGAAGGAGCTATGTCTTCTTAGCCGGAGGATATCCTTAAGGTAAAGGACCTCTTGCCCATGTTTCATTGAAGTCAGCAATTATATAGCTCAGTCCTGGTTTCTGTGGCTACAGTACTGACATACCTTTCCAACTTCCAAAATCCTCTACCCATCTGGCTCGGGAACGTCTACTATAGCTTTTCCTCCTTGTTTTCAGATTAAATAGGAGAGTTGCACTTTTTAAATTCACATAGAACAATGAATGAGAAAAGCATCTTGTCATTCATTTTAAAGAAGATTGAGAAGGCTATAGCACAGAATTACTAAATTTCATGAAGTAATTACTTTTCAAATCGATTTCTAATTTCCTACAAAAAATTCCCATTGTTATTAATGGAATGGGAATAATTAACAGTATCTACAAATTAAAACTACCCATGCTATATTGCATACTTAGAGGTGTTGTATAAATTTGTTGTGTTCTTTGCATGGGAACTGATTCTGTGTTGAATAAAACTCAAAATTCTCATTCCTTTCTGTTGATGTTATAAGCTTACAATGGCAGTTTATACTGTCTTCTCCCCTGTGCTCCAGTATTCGAGCTGCTGCCACTCTGGAAAAAGACCTCTGGGTTGCTATGGACAGCACAGTGAAAACATCTGTTGACATGCACAGTGATGAGAAAAGCAAGCAAAATATTAGTCTCAGGAAGGCCAGAAAAGATTGCTGAAAATATTCAAGGATCACTAATCAATTCAGTGACGTATTGTCAAAACTGTCTTTAACTCCCTGTGTCAACACACAGCCATTATATTGAGGATTTTTTTGTTGGAGAGATGTCACATACTTCAGGATGTGGCCTGACTTTACCTATAAGTTTTCATCTCAAATTTGCAGTTTGGGGTAGTCATCACTTAATGCCACTGACAGAATTAGGACAGTGAACAAGTTTGTGGATGCACAAGTATCCTGCAGTTGTAGGTTAAAAAAAGTTATAGGACTATGACTTTAGCCAATTGTACAAAGATTTTTCCCTTTAATGTTTGCACTTAAAGATTCATAGCAGAATATAAGAATTACTGAGTGCATTTTAGACAACTTCCCTCATTTTGTTGTAAATCATTTTCAGAGTAGGAAAGCACAGGTGCATTCCAAAAGACTGAAAAACAACCAGCCTTATTTAAAAATTACAATTACAACTGACAAAAAGATTTTAAAAGTTAACACCATAATACATTCCCCAGTTTTATTAGCATCAATACTGCAGACAACTGAAATTACAAAAGAAATAGGCATTTATACAGCTAAAAGGCACCCATGTTTACACTGGCATGATGAAAAGAAAAGAATTTGGCAAGACAAACGTTTAGCATGTAAACCCATTCCTACCCCTGTTAAGAATAGACTTCCTGTTGATGCTATTCCTTAAATTGCTTGCAGCCAAAATCTTTGTGCCTTCCTCTGGCATATCTGATACTGCTGACTAAACCAGGGGGACTGACGTGTGATAGAAAATCCTATGTTTCACTCTTATGGTTTGACTCAGCAAGTGTACCTGCAGTAGATTGACAGGATGCCAGCCTCCACCATGGGAGCTGCATTTCCATCTGGGTGGTTTCTTCTGCTCAGATCTGTGTGTACCATCAACCATGGATCTTTTTGCCCGTTTCTATTCTATTCATACCGCAGGAAAGCGGTTCAACAGCAGTGTTGGATGGCTATTTGTCTGATTATGTTGCTGTGGAACAATATGTGTTCTACACTGAATGTACTTTTATTGGGGTTAGAGCCTGAAGCCCAGAAGCAAAGTGGTTTTTTTTTCTCTCAGAAGAATCCTATGCCAATGGCAAGTTGGGTGCGACACAGGGTACAGCCATTACTGTCTCTTCAAGATTCACCAGGCTTTGTTTCAGCATCTTTCCTTTTCTTGCAATTCTACAGCTTTGTGTTACATCTCTGGCTTCTCTCTTCTGTCTGGGCAGAGACCTGACTTTTCCCATTAGCTGACCTTGTCTCTTCTTCTGTCTGGGCAGAGACCTGACTTTTCGATTAGCTGACCTTGTCTCTTTTTGTTTTGGTGTCATTTCGTGCTAGCTGGATAGATGTTTGAGCCTTCTTGTCAAACCATATGTCAAACAGGCATAGGCTCCCCAGAAATGATAGTCCTCTTCCCAAAGGAAGACATCTTCCTCTATGATACAGGAATCTTCCTAATACCTAGAATGACATGCTAATATGACAATCTCAGCTTTTATTTGAAAATTGACTTTTCTTTTAATCTTCATTGTCAAAATTCAAATTTAAACCCAAGGGTACCCTAAAGGCTTAGATAATAAAACATAACCCAATATAATTACTATTTTAAAATGTCAAGAAGTTTTAGGATTAAGAACTTTATGTGTAAATGCTTGGGTTTGGCAGTACTGCAAAAAATGTGGACTTCTGCACAGCTTAGTTAAAAAGAAACTCCTTTGAAGCCAAAGTCTCCTTTCCATACTTTTTTTCTGACAAAAAGAGTTACTGGGCCAGTTTCCTTCATTAGTTCCAGAAGCTGGCATATCATATAATAACAAATCAATGAACTAAACACATTCTAATTAATCACTTCAAGGTTACTTGATTGACCACACAGTCAATTCCTTGAACAGATCAATGCAGGGTTAGAAAGTATTTCAATTTAAGCTTTTTGGGGACTATGGGCTGGAATTCAGAGAAAAGGAAAGCCACTAGAAACCACTGCACTAGGAAGAGCAACTGCATTGCTCTTTGTCAGCAAATTACATGCTTGATATTGCAAACACTTGCTATGTCTTGACTTAGCACAACTACTTTAGGAAATAGCACTTGGTCTGCAATAATTAATATTATTGTCAGTTACAATATTTTCTCCACGATGCCTCATTAACTCTAATCTATGCAACTGAAAATAGGAAATCTTTCCTAAAATGACAGAGAACCAAGTTCTCCTGCAGTCTTGACAGCTTTGTGTGTGCAACAAGATCACAAAAGCTCACCCTGAAATCCTGCCAGCCCAGACACAGCCTCAGCTTTGTGGGCTAGTGAGATTGTGGCCCCAGCTCTTCGGCTATGGTCTAGCCAATGCACTGATTTGATCATGCTTTCTTTGCTCACTGTGCTAACCTGAACCATGGACTCAGCTCTGACATCAACCCTATGGAGAGAGCCTGGTGTGGGCCAGAAGCTCAGTCACCTTACGACACTAATTTATAGGGAAGCTTGGGATTGTATTAAAGAAAGGAACCACAGTGCTGAACTCTTGCTCAGCTTCTTTTATCTTCTGCTCTGAGATGATAGACTACTGTGAACCAGTGCAGAGACTAGCTCCAGTTTGTGAGGAAAAAAGGTTATTTTTTATCATGGTGCCTTAGAGCTTCCAATCAAGGAGGAAAAGTAGCATATAATGGAGGGGTATTTGCCCTCCTTTCAGCTTCACAGCAGCTTCTGAGACAAAGAAAAGTGACTAAAGTGGCAGCATTAAAGCATGTCACTTCATTTAAGGATGTTATTATGCAAGTAACCTTTCTGAAATCAGCTAGTGCTTGAAAGATACTAAAATAAGCTAGTATGGCTTTGGCTGTTCTCTAAGTAACTCCAGAGGAGCGCTGACATGTACAAAGCTGTCTGGCACCATATTTCCAACACTGACAAGAGTTTAGATTTCAGATGTGTGGGTAGAGCCGCTGATGGCCAAAGCTGGTCCTTTACCTCCCAGCCAAAGGTGGGCCACAATCAGGGGACTGGAGCATCTGTCATACGAGGAGAGGCTGAGAGAGCTGGGGCTGTTCAGCCTGGAGAAGAGAAGGCTCAGGGGGATCTTACCTGTGTGTGTAACACCTGATGGGGCCAGTAAAGAAGATGGAGACAGGGTCTTCTTCACAGTACACAATGAACAGACAACAGGCAATGGGTACAAATTGAAACAGAAGAAATTTCATTTAAACATAAGACAAAACAGAACAAGTTGTCCAGAGGGTTTGCAGAATTTCTATCCTTGGATTTTATCAAAACCTGACTAGACACGGTCCTGGGCAACCTACTCTAGGTGACCCTGTTTGAGCAGGGAGGTTGGACTAGACCATCTCCAGAGGTCCCTTCCTACCTCAGCTCTTCTGTGATTCTGTGATACTGTGAAATAAATTAAAAACAAAAAAAGTAAATGGTAATTTGGAAGCCTTAAAAAAGAATAGCAACAGGTAATCTTTTTGAGGATAGCTCAAAAAATTTGATTTTTGTCTCCCCTTTTCTGCCTACATTTACCGTCAACAAGGACAAAATATAAAAGCAAAAAAAAAGAATGCTGAAATCAACAGTTCCCAATCTTTTTTTGAATATTTTTTCTAATTACAGGATTTTTTAAACTGAAACATAACAATTAACAATTGCTTTTTTTTTTTTTTTTTGTAAATTGGAAGTAAAAAAACCCCCTTCATTCTAGAATTGAACTTTTTTTTTTTTCTAAGAAGTTTCTTTAAGGTGATATCTGTCAAAGGGATGGAGAACCTGTGGCCCACAGACTAAGTTAAACTCACAAAATAAATTTGACCTGTGTCTTATTACGTGGCCTGTGAGCCCCTTAGTGACCAGCAAGAAACAGACCGCCCTGGATTATTTGTTCTTTCACACACTGATGCAGAGATTCCCTGACTACATGACCAGAAGTATGTTTACCATATGACAAAACTGTAGGTTTATCCCATGACACGATCAGTACCCACCTGGGAGTTTCTTGGGCACTCCATCATGTGAACACAATATGGATTGGATTAGCTAAATGTTTCCGTGCTCTGGTTCAGTACAAAGCACATCAGACCATTAACCCATGGTCGTACTTGCCTTTCTCTTATTCAGAGTGTCATTAAACTGATGAAGAGGTAAGGTGCAGACAAACAAGGTCTGAGAGATGTGAGATCCTCTGCCTGCCGCCATCTGCTACTCATTGTTTCTGCATCCCCATTCCACAGAGCACCAGTAGGCTGGAAGGGTCAAATGCATCCGAACAGATGCACAAATGCTAAGTTTACTTTGATGACTCTCAGTTGTAGCTCTAGACATGTAAAAATGCCTGCAGTTTAAATAGCTTAATTTGAGCTAGTTTTCTTGATTTTTAAAGTCAGTGGAAAGAAATAGGTTTGTGTGGAGTGTGATTCGTCTCATCTTGAGATAGATGCGTAAGACAGATCGGTTGACTATCATCTCCCTACCACTGACTATTCCTTTGTAAATGGAGACTAGCATAAAGAGTTCACAAGTGGACTGCTTTATGGACAGATATCCTGACACATTTCGTCAGGTGAATCGCAGTAAAAAAAGACTGTAAACAGCATTGAATGTATAAGCAAATATTTGTCTAGTACATAAAGCATCTTAAGGAGAAAGGGGAGACACCACAGGATACTCTAGAGGATTCCAGCATGTGTAAACATTGGGAACGCTAGGAACACTTGTCTCACTGACTTCTTGAGCTCTCCAGCTCACTTTCACTTTCTGTGTCATTAACCTCATTCATCTGCTGTGAACACATTTTGCTGATTCAAGAAAATGAAAATAGTGGAGTCTTAAAGTTAAATTTACCCTGCTTGTAGGCTTTCCAAGGCATGGAGACATTGTGACATATATTACTGGTATTACAGGTTAAAGTAGCTGTAAGGGAGCTATACTATTGCTCTTCTGTACAAATGTATGCCTGCAGAGCTGTGCAAGAAAACATAAAAGGTTTGACACTGATCAGTCTCTCAGGTAAGAAGATAAATATTCAGTCATTTTCCCTTCCTAATTGCACGTAGCTTCTGTATTTATTTATTCAAGAATGACTCTGGGAGCTTGTTCTAGCCCCTTCAATAAACAAATGGGGTTCTGTTTCCTTTTTTTAGAAACTAATTATGCATTTTGGAACAGTAGGAAAATGCATCTTAAAAGAGCAAAGAGAGCTCCATGGAAAGTGCATACCTAAGAATACTGATGTTTGTTTTGCAGATTTGTAAAAGCTATGAAAAACAAAGGGTGACCAAACCATTTTGCATTTCTGCCTTCCCCTGCATTAGATTCTGGGTTGCAGGCCCCTCTTTGGGGTTCCTGACTTTCAAGGCACAGGGCGACACTCCTCCTTTCAATTTACTGGACGAGACTCCTCCTTTCAATTTACTGTAGTCAGAGGAGAGTTCCTGTGCTATTCCTCCACTGTCTGGGTATTGAGAACCGCACAGGAGCCACAGCCATGCACACACTCCCAGGCACCCCCAGTAACTTTCAGCTTTCTTGGTATATTGATCACTTCCCCAAGATGGTTTGCATCCATTCTTTTCAAAAACAGAAGTACTTTGTGAGAATGTTTGGGGAAAAAAAACAACAGAGGGAGAACACAGATTTAGTAAGAAAAAGACAAATGACTAAAAAGAATTCAGTAAGTGGTCCTCACAAACAGGAGTTCATCTTCAAGCACTCTCTAAAGTCCATGCGATTACTAGTGGCTCAGTGTTAATTAACCTGAACTCCATTCATTTCCACTGTTTCTGCCCACTTAGAGGCCAAGCTGTAAGACAAGTATCTAAATGTTCCTACGGGAGAGTGCCCATGCAAAGTACACTTCCAAGGTGGTGGAGGTGGGAGGCCAAAGGAGAAGTGTACGGTTTTCACACAAAAGTGCTGTAATAGTTGCTGAAACCATGTGGGTTTTTTCAAGACACATTTCAAAGTTAGAGGGGATACAGAATGATTTAAAACATGATCAGAATTCAAATAAATGCCTATTTACTATGAAATTTGAACATCTCAAAAAACTTGAGACCCTACATTTAGGTCTGAACTACTGGTTTGGGGTGTATGATACATATATACGTGCATATATATGTATGTATATGCTTATTATATATTAGTGTGGGTATATATACACATACTTATAAACAGCTGGAGGATCATCAGCAGACAGCAGAACAAATGTGTGATAGCGAAGCTGCAGGAGAGCAGCAGCTGCAATCGCAGCAATCCCACAACAGCATTCTCAGGGTGCAATCACAGGCTGGGCTCTGCCACCCACGTGGCACGGCTGTGTGGAAGCAGAGAGACAGGCTGGGTGTCCGTGGTCTTCGGTTGCTTCCCACTGCTGAAGCCTTTCCATTGGCCTTAGTCTTTCTAGAAAACCTGGAGTTTTCAAACTCAGCCAAGAAGATACCTGAAATGAAGTCAGGTCCCTGGCAGATGTAAATTATATCTACTGACTTTACACTGCTCTCAGTGAATTTTACACTGGTTGAAGACAAAAACTTCTGCTTCTATGCCATACAAATAGTTTTACATACAAATAGTGTTACAAAACGCCTCATAGAAAAGATGTGTGTGTGTGTGCACACGCATGTGCGTATTGTGGGTAATAACTGCAGTTCTTAGGGAACTGTCTGAATTACTCTAATTCAGCTATTTCAGGCATCTTGATAGTGCTGTATAAAGATTTCTGCAGCTGCAAGACATTGGATAGACAGATAACCCTGTGCCTCAGTAAGAGGGGAAAACATTGGCTAAAAATCACTGAATTTGTCAGTCCTCTTCCAAGTTACATGCACATCAGAGAAATGGCACTTCTAAGAGAAGCTTAAAATAAGGGCTCTTCAATGATTAATTATTAAAGTGCAGATTGTTAGGCTGGATTTCTAATAACTGTAATTTGAAGCCATCTGTCTGACATAGTTCGTCCTATCATTAAATTCTTTCTAAAAACTGTTATGTTCTTCAAAAACCAGATAAAGGGATAAGCTGATAGGGTGGAAGGAAAGGAAAGTATAATGAAATCTGTCCTTCAAATATACTCAGTCCTAGGGTTGACTGGGTTATGTGTACACAGTATTCAAGCTAAGCAAACCCTGCAGTCAAATCAGCAAGCCATGTGCACAGCACTTCATGAATCACTGGTGCAGCCATCATTTGAGAAAGGAGGAAGACAACAGTCTTCAAAACATCAAAGGACTGAACAGCAGGTCAAAGAAAAATAATGGGAATGAGAAAACTATGTTCACTTCTTTGGTAAGCAGAATATACTTAGCAGTTAAGGTGGAATAAAGGATGCAGAGTTCTTAGTATCACCAGCAGTAGGAAATACTGCCACCTAATAAGATATTGCTGCAGAGATACTACTAATGGATGTTATAAAGAACCAAGAGTGACTTCTTTTCTTGCACCTAGAAGGGAACATTTAACAGCATTCATTAATGCTGATGCAGTACTGCAGGAATATTTCAGGACAAAAATTATCAATAGAACAAGGAATGGTATGAGTAAAAACATAGGAATTTATATAGACATACACACACAGGCATATACACTCCCACAGATTAAAATAGTTTGGTGGTTTTTTAATACATTATATTATGTTTTATTTAATATATATGTGTGTGTATATATAACATATATATGTTTTATTTAATACATTAATAATTTTAAAATTAAAAATGTTTTTTTAATACATCCCTCTTCATTTCAGCTTTTGTCAGTCTTGTGGGAATATTTGTTTTTTTCCCTCAGTTAATCAAAGATTTCACATGTTCACCCTCATTCTTGAACACGCTATAGCAAAAAAATTCAGAACTTCTATGGTCTTCAGAAGTATTTTACCTACAATTGAAAGTTCTCAAACATGTAAGTCAGAGTACAGATAATTCTGCACATAAAATCATACGCTTTATACAACTGGAATCATAAAATGGATGACAATTTGATGGCTAAAAATAATTTTCCTACTATGTTTGTTGATATGTATCACAAATGAAAGCAGTCAGAAATGATAAACCGAACACAGAACAAGAAAATCTCATGTGATAAAAACTCTGAAAGGAAGAGAAGGCCAGTTCCAAGCATTCCCTAGTGAAATACTAAATTCTTGAGAAATCAGTTTCTTATCTGATGGTGAGGGCAGACCTCTTGCAAAGCTTGTGATACAAGTCTGCCAACAAGTACAGAAACAAAGCATAGAAATCCTACTTTATCAAATGTCTCATTTACTGAAAGTTTAAAACATCAGCATGGCTAGTGACCCTTTTAAAAACAGAATCTTTGAATGCACGAAAGCATTTTCCTTACAGAAGGGAGAAGTTGGTGACATAAAAACCACGTACTACTCGTTACATATAAAATATGTAATACAGCTAATGAGTTTATAGGGCAACAGTGACTGTTTTGAAAACAGTGGAACTGCATATTTTGGTTTTATATCTGGACTATAAACATAGATTGCCTCTGAATGCAACCTCAGAAATTCTGGCCACGATAATCTCTTATTCACAAAAAAGAAACACATGCCTTTGAAACCTCCCAAGGTCAGGTCCTATGCCATTCTTGTCTTGGGACACGTTCAAGTTAGATGCCTTGAATACAAGAGTGCTGGAAGCCCATCAATAGTAGTCTTCTAAATTATTTGTCCAGTGAGAGTTATAAAATCCAGAGGGCAATTTGGACTGGATTTAGGATGACTCAGAAATCAAACCAAAATTCAGCAGTTCAGATACAAGCTGAATGGCATTTCTGTCCTAATTGAAGTGAAGATCAAAATAATAAAACTTACTCTCATGCCTGAACCTTGGCAATTGTCTAAATTGAAGAATTAAGGCACTTCATTTTCTCTGTAGGCTATTTTTCCCCATCAGAAGCAACTCCCTAAATCTTTTAGACCAGAACTAAAACATGCATTTTAAGCACCTCCCAGTGAGTTGAAAAGCATTGATTTCAGGGTTTTTTCAAGAGCTTTCATTCCATACTGTTACTTTCAAAGCAATGTGAGTAGGCGTCTAGCCTAGGCTAGCTGTACTTGCAGCTGCATTTTGTTTACAATAGGCTTTAGTTTCACCTTATTTATGCTATTGAGTCTACTACTAAAAGTCTGTTTCATAATGACAGAGACTAATATTAACGTTTGTAATTATGAAAGATGTGCAGTGGTATTTTCTGATTTGTTTATATGTCTAAGAAACTGCTTTTCACACTGTTAACGTGAAAGTCACCCCTATTACTGTAGCGTCCCACACTAAAAATAGTGCTTAAAGCCATGGTATTAATAATACATGTATGATCATTAGCTCCTTCTGATTATGACCCCATGCAGAAGCAGGATTTTCACACTGAATAGATAACATAATCTGAACCACATTGTGGTATTTGAGGTTTCCAGTTTATTTCCTGTTTCATCTAAGATGCTTTGCTATGGGAAAGAGTAAAAAGACCAGGGAATTACATGCCCAGTCCTCCTCCCAGCTGCACTCCAGGTTTGTAGCAGCCAGCTCACATAGTCAGTAGAGACTCCACACTGGGGAAAAAACAGCCAAATAAAAACATACAGTCATAAGTTAAAAAACAGCAACCCAAACACTGGGTGAAAGGAGAACAGGGTAAAATTATGACTTGGACATAGCTGGATGGAGCTATGCCAGGTGGGGATTTGGGTTACAGACCTGCATGGTGTTTTTGAGACCGAACAAAGCTATGACATCCTGCTAGATCAAGATCTGCATCGTCTTCAAGATGTGTGTGGAAATGTCACGGCTCCTGGAGCTCGCTAGGAATGCTTTAAAAAATTCTGGCCTGCGCTACTGCTGTGCGGTACTGCTGCCAGCACGGGCTGCTGCGCATTTCACTGGCCATGTTTTTCAGTCTTAATTGGTAAACTCCCTTGGGTTTCAAGTCTGCAAAACATTTTCTTTCTATAAACCTAGGTAAAAAATGCTTCATAATTCTTCTTTCCCATATAATATAAAAGCAGAGCTGGAGATGCTACTGAGTCTTATTTTCCATTGCACTACACACAGTGAATATGCCAATTTTTGTTTTGTGACTTGTTGCATAGGCATTTTTCCTGCCTTCCTCCTGCTGCCTCTTGGAATCTTTCACTTTCTTTCTTTTTAAAGCTTTCCTATGAAGAGGTTGCCTGATTGGTACTAAAATATTTCAGAGAGCTGACAATTTGAACTGCTGTGAACACAGGCTTCTCTCCAGCTCGGGGCACAGTCGGCTGTTCTTCTATTCTTCTTTACTTCATATTGCTTATTCAAAATGAAACCACAGAACGGGCTCTAGTTTTCCTTGTGGGCCATATGTAAGGGACGACACAAAAGGTATACTGATCTCGTGGGATAGTGTGCGAGGGCCTCTCATGGCAGAGGAATAAGAAGAATTTCTCTGCCTCACTGATTTTTAGTAGACTCACACAATAATAAGTATAGGATCCACAAGGGCAGAAGGGAGATATTAGAGGATGTAGGAATCAATAGCTGAAGCACTGAAAGTCAAGTGACAATGAGTTATTTTTAGCTCTTTGGGGTTTTTTTCTTTTTATCAGGGGAAATGAATATGGAATTAGATCTGGCACTGCTAGGTTGACTGAGCATTACCATTTTCCCGTAATTATTGTATTTTGCTTGGGAACCCCCCAAAAAGAGTAATCTGTACAACCCGAGGCTACATGCTGCCTCTGGACTGAAGTTGTTTTTTTTTTCTCTTATACTTGGGATTTTATTAGGGTGCCCTCCCACCAATTACTGTTTTCTCCCTTTCAGAAAGTGTCATAGATGATACTTCACAGATCTGGTTCTCGTTTGTATTAAAGCTACTTTGGCACTTTCCCTCATGTGTTTCTCACTAGTAGCAAATTATGGGCAAGGTTGCAAGGATGACATTGGCAGCATCCAATTTATGGAGTTCCCTTTACAGGGTCCTTGAGCCATTCCATTAATACTTATGTAACCATAAATAACTTCCAATGTCATTGTCATCACATCATGTTCATATTGTCTGATGGTAAATATTTTAACCCCAAAATGTTGTTTGATAAGGTTAGGCCCTTAGATGTGCTTAATGAGCTTAACATTTGCTTAAATGCATATTTAAGTATGTGCATAAAATATTTGCAGGATTAGCACTGAAAGCATATGCAAGCTCTGTGTAAATATTATGTATGTACATACATGTAAATGCATGTAAATACATAAAAACATAATTCATATATGAATCACATGTAAATACATATGAATTTTCATAATTTATATTAAAATAATAGTGATATTACTGTTAAGATAGTCTTCAATAATTAATTATATGTATAATCTGTATGTTCCTTACCTACAGAAGGCTGATTTAACTTGGGCCAAGTTTTATTTCTTCCATAAACTTTTGTTCCAAGTATTTTATGCCCAAAAAACCCCTTATGAGAGCAAAACTCTTAAAAATAATTGCAAAGTTTTCAGGGCCATGATGGCTGGGGAGATGCAAGAGGAACAATGCTAGTAGAAAGAGGATTTTTTTTTTCCTAAAAATCAGATTATTGACATAGTTGGAAAAGGACTTTGGGCTCCATCATCATATTTTTTGAAGCTTTTTCTTTGTGGCTGCTATTGAGCCACTTAATAGAAATATATGACAGAGTTAATTGCAAGTGTCAGCAAACACATTCGTACTCAGAATGCCAAAAAATAATTTAATTTAGGTAATTTTATTTAACTTTCTTCATACTATTTTGATACTTCAGAGTTTGAGGATGCTGTCTCTGCTTTCTCATTTTCAAGATATCCTTTCTACATTGCCTAAGCAGTGTGAAATGACTCATTTCCACATTAAGAACAAAAAGTAACAGCACTGGTTTGGCATATGCATAACAGTTAAATTATTCAAGCTTTGGTGGAAACTGTCATAAGACATCCACCTTAGTCATTTCTGAAATGTCTTTCAAATGCAGTCTCTTAGACTCCGCACAAATCATTAGCAAACAAGACAAAAATGCAGAACATCCGAGTCACTGACAAGTACAAGCTCACACAGATCTTCACAGTCATTTGTCAAACCAGGTTGCTGAAGTTATTGCAGCTACTTTAATTATGGTTTATGGTATTTGGGAGATTTTTTTTCCTAGTATTTTTGCCGCAATTGTCATAGACCTCTGGCTACCTAAGGTTTTCAAAGTTTGAACGACTGTTTTCCTATTAGAATCTTGACAATGATATATAGGACTGTTCCACTCTTCTCCAGTGCCCGTATCACTAATTTCTCACTCATAAACTGAAAACCCACCTTAAATATGTGCATTTCTAGTATTAACAAGCTTTACACTGCATAATTACAGGCAAGCTGTGACAGGTTTTAAACATTTGAGCTGTGATTTGAATGTCTGTTCTTTCAGGGTGATATTTGCATCCGGGGGAAGGACCAAACATCAAACATACGAAATATCACTTACAGTCCTGCTCAGAATCTTTTGTAGCACATAAGACACGCTCATTGTAACAGATCCTACACATGAAGCGATCCTTGAACTGCGAGGAACATAAGTTTTGTGTTACGCTACTCCCAAATAACCTGGTTATTGCTGAAGCCTGTGATGAAGCTTTGAATTGACTGTAGCATCTAATGCTATCTCTGTTTTTAACAGTCACCCTTCAGATCATGCTGGAGAATATTTTATTTGCAACAGAAAGTCTCTTGAAAGAAACTCTTCTGGCACTTTACAGAATACGTTAGATGACTTACCTCTAAAAGCATTCAATTTAGTGTGAAATCCAAATAAATTTTAATAATTCAACAATAAGAATGTGATTCAAGAGCAAGTAAGTGGTGAAGGCTTAGGAAGACACATAAAGATACTTGAACAAGTCCTACTAAGAGAAAACTTATTCATGCATTAGGAACTTGATGAACTAAAATTTTATTTCTAAAATTCAAAATGTGGTGCTTCAGGATGTTCCCCAAGGACATGTGTAATTCTGTGATCAGTTTTTAAAACTGATGATGTCCACCCACTCTGGCAAATATTTCAGATTTTTTTGTATTGCCAGTAATAGCTCTATATCGAAGTTCTCCAAAATCCATCTCGAACAAGATCATTGTATCCTATGAGCCATGAAAAGTTGATATGGGAAAAAAGAGAGATAGGAGAAAGTATTTTATTTTTTATATTGGTTTGGGATTTTTTAATAAAGAGGTTCACTTATTTCCAGTATATCAAAGATGAAAACGTGCTCATAGAAAGAAGAGACGGCTCTATAAGTAGAAAATTTTACTTTAGGTTTCAATACTGTGATTTCATTTTAATCAAAAATTTGCCTTACATTAGGCAAGGAGCAGGAAAAAAAAGTCTAATTTTGATCTTGACAAAGCTTTAACCACATACTGTAAATTAATAAAGATTATAGTAATGGTACAATTGCAGAGCAGCAGTAGCAAGAACTATCAGTCATTGTGCATTTCCATGTTTTTCCTACGGAGGATATCAGTATTGTATGCAAAACAAACAATTTTAATAGCCTTTCTGCAATTTAAATTAGTTTACATTTTAAATGTCTTTTGAATATATAATTATAAAAAGTTAATCCTTTTGTATACTATTTTACATCTTTCTGGTACTCTGGTATGCTAATTATCACATGCTAGAAATACTCCATGGGTTTGGTTTTTTTTTTAGATGACCACATTCTATGCATTCAGTTGAAACGTGTAAGCTTTCAGGGTACCAGGGTTTTTTTCAGTTTAACTGGAAAAGGACTGCTTTCAGAGTCCTTACTGCATAACGACCTCACCCACTAGAGGCAAGAAAGAGTAGGAAAGGAAAAAGTGAAGTTAATAGGCCAGGACCACTAGCACTGGGTATGCCATGTTTAAGAGACGTTGTAAGTAATTGTCCTGCCCCTCTCTCAAGGAGCTCTGTGGAGGTGCTTCTCTGAAAGACATGGCTCCCATTGCCATCACCGTCTATCCCTGCCCTCAAATAAGGTTGCTTTCTAAAAGGAAAATCTAGCCACGTGAATTAAGTACGTAAATGTGCACACAAAATAGCAATTTTGACTCTGCATTCATTTACCAGGTACCAGGTTTACCGCTTCTAAGATGATCTCTGCTGTATTTGTGTGCTATGGGCGTGCCTCACCTCCTGGTGTTGCTATCGATAATCTAGGCAAGGAGGAAAACTTTAAGTTCTTACAGGGACTATACTGTTCACAGCAATGGGTGAGGAGTGCTGTAAAACTTAGAGGTGAGGTCATAGAGGTACCAGTAGATTTATCAGAACAGGGTGAAGGTATTTTGGACACTTACCACATTGTCATGCCATGCACTCTCACAGACCCCACTGGGGCACAGTGACTGTATGAATCCATAATGGGGGGCCAATTCAGCTGTTAGTATTGTTCAGTTCTTGTGCTGTTACAAATTGTGTTTGTACTGACGCAATCGCTCAATACGTGTACATTGGAAGTGGCTCTGAAGAAGGTGCTTGAAACATGGCTCCACATTTATAGTAACATAAAAATTGGTTTGCTGTTTACTATATACAATCTGAAATATTTGTTCTTGTTTTGGGAGATAAAGAGAGCCTGTAGGACAGTTTTTCAGTTGTCACACTATTGTTGCTCTATTATGTTGCGTCTGAAGGCCATCCCAGTAAGGACATCCTTGGCTGCATCCATGTTGCATGTTGGTATGTCAAAAATGCCAGATTGCATTCACTCTGCACGTAAGGTGGAGTGTCTTACCTCACAAGGTTTGGCAAAACCTCCTGGCAAAGCCCCATTAACATTCTCCAGGTCATGTTAAATTTCTATGGGGCAGACCTACTGAATGGGACCATCTGCCCCAACAAGCTTATAGGCCATGTAAAGTGATGTGAGTTGATAACATCTGGGAGCACTCTGTAATGTGGATCTTCCAGAATTTTTCTGGAGACAGTCTAAAGAACACCCTGAAGACAGGGTGCTCCCAAAGTCTCAATCCTACCATAACAACTGGGACATCTTTTGAGCAGTCCAAAGATTTTCCAAAGGCTAATTCAGCTGATTTTCCAAAGGATAATTCTGAAGGATGGGGTTTTGGTCCCAGGGGCACTGATAGGCAGCACTGCAACAGGCTACTGCAGACAGAGGCAGCATCAGCAAGAGTGGTGAAACTGCTCTATTGCCAGCCCTGCCACAGAGTAATTCTATATTTTTATTTCCAGACTTCTAATATGCAATGGAGAGAGGAAAAATGCGGTCATGTTCAAATGTCAACACAGCAATATGTTGGTGACCAAGCACAGTGCATGACTAAATTTCATGCTTCCCTGAATTGCAAATAATTTACAGAGCTATCAGGCCACTGGTTTAATTCTATTAAATTGGCAGTCATTTGACCCAGGAATTAACCATTTAGCATGTGAAAAAAATCCCTTCATTACAGGATTTCATAATTTTTTTGCATTTATCCTAAACAATCAAATGATGCAAAAAGTTGTAACTTTTAAATTGAGAGCTTTATTGTACTCATTATATCTGAAACTTTTTCATTGCAGGACTCATTCTTGAAAGTGCATTATACACAAATAGAAATAGCATTCCAGTGATCTACTTTGGAATAGGTTTAAAGAAGCTTGTTTCCCTGTTTCCCTTAAAAAAACCAACAACAAACAAAACAAAACAAAAAAACCCATAGAATAGTTTATGAAGAAAACCACCATCTTACCACTACTGCAAACTCAATAGTCTAAATTAGTCAGATCAACATTGGGATAATTGTACAAAATTTAGTAATTTGTGTGAAAGTCTTTAGCTTATATTTTGGTTTAGTGTACATAAGGGCAGAGCTATGTTTAGCACCTAAATCAGATGCATAACATTCCAAGGGGTTGTGGACATCTCCCCAGACCTTCCCTTCTGCACGGTAAGATCGACAAAATTTAGGTCATCCTTGAGAGACCTGATGCTGTTTTGTTCTTAAAAATCTCTAAGGATGGAGACTCTACAAATTCCCTAGGCAACCTACTCTGCTTTTTCCCTATTCTTACCATTGGAAAACATTTTTTTTCCTTCTGAATGCCTGAATCTCCCTTGCCACCATTTACTTTTGTTCTGCCCTCTATGAGTATAGAGAACACTTTTTCGTCTCCTTTTTAATGGCACCTTTTACTGATAGAAAACCAAAATGAATGGTCTGATTTTGCAGAAGTGCAAGAAGTGCCAAACATCCATGCTTCTCATTAGAGTCAAGGGAGTCTGAAAGTGCTTTTGCCATTTACCTCAAGCCACTTTTTTGGATAGTCTAATTAGAACTCTAGTTTTGGACTTTAACATTAAAAAAGTTCATCTAAAACCCTCTTCTTTAGTGGTATAAACCTGCTAACAAAACCCCTGAAGGTCTCAAAGCATTCCTTAACACCTGTCTCACTCACCAACAGCCATCCTTTCCGAGCCATGCCCCTAAAAGCATCCTGAAACACATTACCCTAGAAAGCCTACAGAAATACTTTTAAAAATCCCCGCAGACCTCTCATCCCCTAAGAAAGCAAACTAAGGAAATGGAAAGGTGCCAAAGACTTTATGAAATCTTTGCTAGTATATAAAATCCTGAGAATGGCCATACTGCAGGTCTGCCCAAGGGTCCATCTAAACTAGCATCTTGGTTTGACAGTGTCCAGCAGCCAGTGCAGCAAAGCTGTTTAAGGCTGTGGCAGCCATGCAGTGATACCTCCATTGGTCACTCACTCTTCCAGTCCGCAACAGTTTGCAGCAGTGGCTGTGTGTGGAAAATACTTCAGTTCACCCATGGGATGAAGAGATATTTAATGGGTTAAAATGGAGATGTAGATAAGTTGATTGATGTGTCTAAAGCCAAAAAAAGCATCACAGAGATAAAATTATTAAAAGAATGTATTGAAATTAGTTTCTTGCTGGGGAATTACCCGAGAATGCATGATTTGTGATTTATTTCACTGGACTTCAGTATAGCATTGAGAACATGCTCAGGGGTTTTCTTCTGAAGAGGATTAGTGGCAACAAGGTTCATAGTTTGCCTTGCTGAATCAGGCCGGGCAAGGTGGATCCTTTTAGTACCAAATTCTTTGAAGTACAGAGGAAAAAAATAAAGACCTGCCATCATCTTCTGGCTGGAATTAGGACAGTAAGTATTGCAGCCCCTTCTGATTCCCCAGGTCCTCACTCAGGTCCTCAACTTGCACTTAAGTCCTCAAAGAGGTAGAAGAGGGACTGAGATGAGGCAGAGTCCCGGCTCTGCTGTGCCTTTGATGGAATGAGAAGGTCCTGACCTAAGCTGCTAAACTAATTAGAAGACTGCAGCTGATTTTAAAGAGATGTGGTGCAGGGCCCTAAAGGGCTGGCCGACAGAGCAAGGTTTGGTTTGCTGCTGCACCATTACAGGGCATTGTGTGGTTTCTCTGTAAAGCTGGCATTCCCCACTGCAGAGGTACTTCTTCCCAGTGGTGCCTCTGGGATAGAATCATAGAATAGAATAGAATCATAGAATCATTGAGGTTGGAAAAGACCTCTAAGGTCATCGAGTCCAACCGTCAACCCAACACC
>NW_008794854.1:2069852-2076441 GCF_000699145.1 Aptenodytes forsteri | reverse complement strand
TGGGGCTGACTGCCTCACCCTAGGCAACCCCCCGGATGGACCTTCGTCTACATCCTCGCTTGCCTCGCCCTCAAGTTCCAGGGCCCCATATCTGTTGTGTAAAGGCAACCGGGAAGGTGAGGGGCGGGGGGCGGGGGTTTGCCTGGCACGCCGAGCAGGGACCCGTTTCCCCCGTCGCTTAGGTCCCCTCTTTCTTCCTGGTGGCAAGAAGGCAGGGGGCCTCTGCTTCTTGCGGAGCCTCCATCTGCTGCCTCTGCCTCAGGGATGGTAGGGTGCAGCTCCACCAATCTATCTCCCTCGATGGTGCAGTTGTATACAGTCCTGAAAGCAGGACAATGTCAAAGTAACACAAGTCAGTCCCGTGATGAATTTTTGAGGTTTCAAACGCAAATAAACCTTACTTTCTTATTCTCCTTTACTCAACACCGAACAGCAAGGACCAGGAAAGGAATCAGTCCACTTCAGGTCAATGGAAACACAATCAGCAAACATTAAACACTCCCACAGTTACCCCCGCCCCATAGCCTTGCCTCTTGCCTCTCAGGAGAAGTTAGAGGAAGAAAAAATAGTATCTACACTACTTTACTGGCCATATCCAGAACAAACATGGTTGAGTGGGGTATGCCAGTGGTAAAAGATGTCCCAAATATACGTTAGATGACTGGCCACTACAAGGAGTAGCATAAAAGTTAATAGCTCTGTCACATTCACCCCTGGATACATATTATCACCAGTGCTATTCTGATAGTGGCATGTAATACCGTGAAAATCACTGGGAGCTGCAAATTCAATTAGAGAGATAATTTATGACAGATTACATTTTTGTAGGCTGGAGTATTGTAAATTTTTATTCCACCATAAAACATTTTAAAATTAAGTAAACAAGGCTCAAAAGTCTCAAAGAGAGTTGCCTTGTGCATGTATTTAATTACACATGGTATAACACATTAAAATTTAGGAGACAGAAGGGAAGGATGCCTGCCTGCAACAATTACATGTGGAATAAAAGGGGATTAATACTGCTCAATTTTCACGTCAATGACTTCGTATAAATTCATAGAAAACTGCCACAGCAAGTAGTTATTACTGCTACGACAGTGCAACATTAAACAGTGGTCAAGGAAAAGAAGCTTTTGACATGGAAATAGTCTGCATAATACAGGCCTTCACTGACAGGGTTTCATTCAGCTGCCTGTTATTCACTATACAAAATAGGATGATATAATGAAATATAACAGAATTGGCTATTGTTTGTTAGTAGGTGCATAAGTACCAAAATAAAAAATTGAAATTAATAGCAGAGCAAGTCAAATTATATGTCCTTTTCCTAGTGCCTCTAATGGTTTACCGTACTGAACTGATGGTTGGTTGTGTTCTCTTCACATTGTAGATTAATGTGTTTAAAGGAAATAGAGGAATACTGAATTAACTCCTAATTTGTGGGCTGCAATTTACCTGCTAAGTTTGCACACAGGGATGAAAGACTGTTGATCACGCCACACTTCCCAGGCCGAGACTGCAAGGAGGCTACCCCGACAGAGCCAGGAGGAGTTCATAGCAGGAAGCACAGAAGTTGCATGGAAGCACTGATCATCACCAAAAAACTGGCAAATCTGCCAAAAAGCTGGTCCAGCCCTCAGTTCTGACCTGAGAAAAAAAGTTCACATTTCTGGGAACATGCTCACTGCAAACTATTCTGCTGATGGGGGAAACTGTGCAAGCATAAGTCTGTAATGGATGTAAGGACTCTGGAAGAATGACAGTGGAGCTCCTCAGCTGCATGCCAAGACAATTTGTTGGATTCAACATAAAATAGATACTTCCATTTTTCAGTTGATGGTTCGAATTTTGTACACCTGCATTTGAGGATTGAGGACCACAGCAGAGCTCGTCTTATTGCATATGTTTAAGCAGGAGCATGGAAAGGATCAAGAGTAGGGGTCGTCCCTGGCAACGACTGTTTTGAAGGAGCTGTTGCATTTCCTGGAAGTCCAGGGTGAGCCAGAGCCTGGGTGCAGGGATGCATCTCTTGCTCAGGCTGAGGCAGACACCTCTAAACTGGCAATAAGCAGGTCCTTTGCACCCTGACACTATCACTTATCATACCTGCAATGCATTGCTTTTTCACATTCGACTCCCTTGTCTGCCCAGCAATTTTCATTGTCAGAGGTCTGATTCCAGGGTTGTCATGTTTACAGCCAAAGTGAAGTTCATGCTCCCAGAATATATACACTCCATTGATGCTACTATTTCCTAGAAATAATAACCTCACTTAACACAATATAATTGCACATTATAAAATCACAGCTGGGCATCTAGTAGAGTAATCCGAGAACAATTTACTAGTAACGTGAAAATAATTCTTCCAGCTATATCTTGTGTTAATGGCGGTAGGTCACAATGGGATAGGTACTCAGCTATGGTTCTTTCACAGACCAGCATTGTCCAAAGCAGCACCTGGTTGTTCAGAGCTTTCCAGAATAAAATTTGCAAAGGGAGTCTCTTTTACACCAGTTTCCCTTACTCGCTCCCTCTTGCTTGCTTTTGTAATACGATGTCTACAAGTGCTTTGAAGAGAGCAAAGAGGATGCAATCGCTATCTCTTAAGGCTTTTCGACATTTCAGTTTTTCATTTGTTCATTTCTCTGTTACACAGAACACATTTCTCATGTGGTACTGGAGGGTTTGTTAAGTGGGGCTCCAACAGGCAGACCACACTTTATACGCATTTTTCCTCCTTTTCTTGAAGCAAGTAGATGCAAACTTTGCAAAGGCCAACATTGCTCTGAAAATGATACATGTATTTTGTGGTCGCTTAAGCTACAGCTCTTTTCAAAAATGAAGAAAAAAAGAAAGGACTGGTCAAAGAATAATTGATTTGCAGTTATCAAGATGCCATGGTTAATTTGAACTGGAGAGCTCCAAGTTTTAATCACATCTTCTCCAAATCACTATTAAGTCAGGAGGTAGAAACCCTTTGTTTGTAATAGGAACAGCATTAGATTTTAACTCACTTTTGCAGCATTGTGCACTCCTAGATCCTCACTACATTCTGCAGGTTAGAAGCCAGATTTTCCACAAACTGACAACATAATATTCTCTTTTATATCGCATAATTTTTCAGCACTCTTGCTGTTGTTCAATGCAGATAGTCTAGTCTGCAACGCCTACAGCAATAAAAGAACAAAATTCCTCAAAGAGCAAAGTTTCTCTAGTAAGCCTCTTCCTGTGCTATATGGTCCCAAGATCACAAATTTTGATTTAGCCCCTCAGGGTGCCTTTTCCTTCAGATGCATACATATGTACGTATGTATTTGTGTAAGAATAGCTTTTTAGAAAGGTACAGCTTTCCAGTCAAATATGGCTGAAATCAGCGAGGAAGAAGAGTCTGATGTGCATGGCCCAAATCTGTCTGGTTGAGGCAGTGTCGCTTTGCATCAGGACAGCTAACTCAGGTGTGCTTCTTACAATGCAGTGTCATTGCTCTAGTCACTTTTTTACTCCTAAGAGCTATTATATCCACGGAAGAAGTGGAACAGCTCCAGGAAGGATGCTTTGTGGCTTGGATTCACCCAAGCACTTTGGTTTGTACTTACATGGTGGGATTGATAAAAAGCATAGTCTTCAGTGTTTTCCTGATTTGGGACTTAAATAAACAACCACATTAATGCCTAAAGCAGCAGTATCTTTCTTCAGGCTCCTTCCTTATGCCCCTTTTTTGTGTCATGTAGCATGAACAGCAGCTCTCATAACTTTAGGACATTGCCTGGAAACAATTTAGGCTTAACCTATAAATCAGTGATGATGTTCTCAATATTTGTTTTCTTCTCAAGAACACATCAACATGAGCTGGCTCTGGTGTGCTGTGGTCACAAAATATAAATACAGGTAGTTACTACAATACATTTTTTCCAAACCATCTCTGAATTTATGCTGTTTTCCAGCAACAAACATAATTCAGTTCCAGGAAAGAAACATATTGAACAACATAATAAAGTGTAAGAATGACAGCATTTGTATCTGATGTGGACTGAAACAAATTTGAGGTTAACAGATGAAAGAACTAATGGAAATGGAATATGACTACATTGGTTCACCTATGTATTTTATTTCCCTAGGGTTGCATTTGCATTCAAACTATGTTAGATATCTCCCTGAATAGATTACACTGTGGAGGACAAATAACTAATTTAATAGAAATGAATCACACTGTGAGGTATATCTTTAAAGATCTCGTGCTGACAAATAAATCTGCTACAATCAGCTCTCTACTTAATTCTTAATATACAGTAGGAAATCCATATCGGAATCAAGTATTTGACTCAATTTTACTGCCATCAGAAAGCATATAATATACCTTTCCTCAGACTCTTCTGAAATAAAAATCAACAGTAGAAGAAAAGAAAGTTTACCAGGTTTTGCAATGAAATGAAGAAATGGCACATGTTTCATCATGGGAAGCATGGGATGTAAACATATGTGCAACATTGCTTGTACTAGTAGCTCATGCCCTATATGCCTGCTTTTTACTAAATCATATTTGACCAGAAAGGTACATGCAAAAAAAGTTGGGGCCCTGTTTTAGCAGAGAGGAAGTCCAAACCGATGACAATTCTGATTCAGATACAATTTTGTGATTTTTTCCATTGGTTTGATGTATGCGTTTAAGAATAGACAAACATGATTTTTACATTAAGAAAATTAATTGAAAATGCACATCCTATCAGCTCTTGCTGTGTTATGCAATTACATAAATCCAACAATGAAATACATACAAAAATGTTGTTCAGGATTGGAGATACAGGATGCTGCCTCAGGATTAATACAAGAGGGCATTTGAGAAGAAGTATATATGTATCACTATAACACTTCCAAAATAAGTGGGATCCTTTTAGTTATATGGTACACCTTAACTAGGTGTGTGCAGATAAAGACCCAAATTCACAAAACCACATTTTTCTTAAGACAGATAAGCCCTCTGATTCTAGTTCACAAAGTGGTCCCCAGAAGTACTGGGGACATCACGTGCTGTGTTTGGGGACCAACAGTAGGTTGGTTTGGGCAGGAGTGCCCTGGATTTCTCTGCCACCGAGCGCTCCATACCCTGAGGCTGTGGCCGCAGGAGGTTACGCTCATTCACTGCAGCTGATTTATCTCACAGTATCTAGCCATGCAGAAAGGTCAGAAAAAGGAGCTTTTCTTATCTTTTAGTTCGCTTTCATTATTTTCACTTTATCACCACAACCTTGTCTTCAGCAATTGAAAGGAGCGCAAATATGTTTCCTGCTATACCTCTTGGAAGACTGTTCAGTTGGTCAATTTTCACCAGTACCCATCAACCAGGAGTAGATAGGGTGGATCAGCATCTCTCAGTCACAGTGCTGCAAAGTGGGATGACTTGCACAGTGCTCGAAACATGGTAGAAAATTCAAAATTATTTTTTTCTTGAGCTTCGAAGTATTGACATCTGTTGCCTCTAAAGACACCACCTACTTTTGTCACTGCTTAGTATAGAAGAAGAGGGGTTTTTTTCCTGCAAAAGCAACACCCCTTCATATCAAAGCCTGCATAAACAGCATGAAAATCCTCCCTCCCTTGAACATATGATGCTTGTGGTTATCCAGAAATACGGATTTTGAAAGTGCCAGAAATGCAGAAATTTTATTACAAAACAGGAATAACGTGGATTATTCAGCACCCTGTAGCACATTACACAGGTATTTCTTCAGAAACATAAAATCCCAGAAAAATCTCAAAAAGAAATTTGTGAAGATTTTGGCTAGCAGGAAAGAGCAAGCTTAGAAACCTTAGATAAAGCTCACCATGTAGGACAAGTGGATCATACTGAGTGCAATGCATCTGGGGGCAAACTGGCCTTTGTAATGCCAATGCATCCTTCTGAAAGCATAATTGGGACTTGAGAGATGCAATAAGCCTTGCACTGCTGCTCTATGCAGGGACCAATTTCACTCATTGTACACAGTTTGATCATGGGAGCTGGGAGAAGAACTATTTTGTGGCTTAGTATGAATCTTCCAGTAAATCTGATACAGCAAAATGTTCTTTTCTTTTTAATGGAAGGCAGTTCAAAGAAATGACTTAGAAAACAGACAAACCAGCCTGCTTGGAAAAAGGCATTCGTTGTCCTTGCTGCAGAGATCACAGGCAAGAAAAACTGCAGTGACTTTCTGCACCCTCTCACTGATCTCTAAAATGCAGTAGAGACCCCGAGACTTAAAAATAAATTACCCTAGAAGGGGGTTTTGCTCTGTTTTTTCACCTTAGAAGTCAGAGCTGAACTAAAGGCTCTGGAATATGTCTCAGTGTGCTAATTGAATTTAAATGTACTCAGAGAAGGGTACAGGATCATGTAGAAATCTTCACTCCTGGGCTTTCATCGGTGGATTTTTTTGTTTGTTTGCTTTTTTATTTTCCACATTCTGGTACTCAGCATGTTGTCAAGTCTTCCTCCCTTTTTACAGGATCTGGTGAATGTAAATTATATATATAATCATATAAATGATCATAGAATCATAGAATCATAGAATCATTAAGGTTGGAAAAGACCTCTAAGATCATCGAGTCCAAC
>NW_008794854.1:2031127-2068633 GCF_000699145.1 Aptenodytes forsteri | reverse complement strand
ATCTTCCCCGGCACCGAGGTCAGGCTGACAGGCCTGTAGTTCCCCGGATCCTCCTTCCGACCCTTCTTGTAGATGGGCGTCACATTGGCAAGCCTCCAGTCATCTGGGACCTCCCCCATTAACCAGGACTGCTAATCTTAGGAAGAAAGTTATTTGGCCATTCCTTCGCTCTGTATTTAATTCACTCACAAAATGATGGTATGGGGAAAATGGAAAAAAAAAACCTTCCTGACTCCACTAGAGTCTAGAAGCTAATTTTCTGACATCTTTAACAAATACAGACATTTGGGGCAGGGGAAGGGGGAAAAGTTACAGAAAAGAAAAAGAAATCTCTTGTACATGGGGGCAGAAGTTACCAAATCCCAGAACTGAAATATACGACCATTACAAGAAAAATCTCCTCAGTTCAGGTGGTTTAAGTCAAATCAAGATCAAATGGTTTATTGATTTATTAACAGCACATAAATAACTGGCAATCTGTGACCTATACATTCAGGATCAATACCAGCAGTAGAGGAGATTCATCACAACACTAGACACTTGCAAAATGTTAATATGCACTTGCAGATGCCTCACACCTTCCCGTGCCACCCCCAAGACACAGCACCCACAGGCACACAATCCCCCACACTGCGGCTGTGAGGACTGCAGGCAGCCCCCTGCCCTCCCCGTGCGCCCGGCCCCAAACACACTTCATGTCACTTTATCACTCCATTTCAAGATGGCTCCTCCTTTTCCCAAAGTTTCTTTATAATTCCCAGATTACTGTTTAATACAGCTGGTGGTCGTCTTCCTCAGTTACTCCACCAGTTTTGGGTGAACACCCTCTCTGGCAGCTTTTGGGTGTTTAAGTGAGCCGGTTTATGCTCACTTTTCCAGCTCTTCAGCTGAAAAGTCAGGCCATCTGACCAAAAGGAGGGGTAGTGCAGGTCCCTGACATTCACCCCTTGGACCTCTGTCCTCGAGAACTCTCTGTACAATTGAGCATCCTACCAGCTGCTGCTATCCAGGACATCTGACCAAGAGGAGGGACGGTGTGGGCACCCCTATATAAATGGTTTGATATGATAAATTATGATATGATGGGATTTTACCTTGAAACAGGTTACATTTTTGGAAAGCCAACTGCTTTCACATGAAATGCTTTCAAATGCCCTTCAACTTTGGCACAGTTGAAGAGAACGTTGTGAGGAGGGTAGTTTGTGCATGGGGTTAGGAAAGCAGGAGGCTACGGTCACAATGAGGTGGACTTTAAAAAGAGTTCAATACTAATCTGACTCATATACATGAAATATTCAGCCCTCTGCACATATAAAAGTAAGATCCACAGCATCCATTTACTTGCTGCAATGTCTGACGTCAGGCCGCTCTTGTAATGCCCGTGGGGACTTTTCAGCTGTTTTTAAGAATGGGGTGCCTATATCTGCAAATAGTTTGCACAGAACCCATTGCAAGGGGTTGCATGTCAAGGGCCTCTTATGGGGAGGCACCACATCAAAGCTTTGAATTAAGCCTAATGAGAATTGCCCTCTCCTTTCCTCAGCCCAACAGGATGGTTTTGTCTTTGCATGCTGGGGCGGGGGGAGAAATAGCGTCATCTGTAATTAAAGCTAGACAGGGTAGGGAAATAAAAGCAGGGAGCCAGACTGCCTGGGGAGGCCACACTGGACCTGGGAACTTCCCATGCGGCTGCAGGATGGGCACTGCAGCTCTCCCTGCACCCGCACAGATTGTGTCTTTCAGAAAGAGGAAGCGACAAATTTTAGGGAGAAGCGTGTCACCATTTAGCACCTGGAAGATAGTTTCAACATTACAGTCTAGCTTAGGTCAGCAGAAGCACCTCAGATTTCCATTTGTGTCTATCAAACACTCTCTGAAATAGGCAAACCTTTTACAATTAGACTCAGGCAACTATCTCAAAAGCCAGAGTGTGCAACTTTGTGTAATTTGTTCCAGAATGCCTTTTCTGTGCATCAGAATGAGTAGTAATCCTGTAGCAAAAATTTATGCTTTAAATATATAACCTGGTATAAAGGCAGCTACAATCATGTTTATTATTTACATTAAATATGTCTATTATTTACATTGTGGTAACAAAAATACAAGCTAAATTGGAGCTGTAATAAAAATATATGAGTGCATGACACAAATAATTACATTTACAATTAGATTTTGAATTTTCTATTATGTGCTATCACTCAAAGATAGTGCATTTTTAAAATTACTTTGGTGGAGAAGGAAATGTAGGCAGTTCATTTATTACTTTTTTTTTAACACTAGTCTTTCCATATTGTCAGAGTCAAAACATCTCATCTAGCTGCATTTCTCCCTAAGTACTGTATTTTGGTTAAAACATTTGGACTGTGCTGAAATTTATTGTAAAAACCGTCACAATATTCATTGTTTGTGTCTCATAATAACAGTTGTCTTTCTAATGCTTCACAAATTCAAGTTCATTGACCCAAGTTGTAGCGTGGGGTTTTTTTTAAGATTTAGTTGATTTTATAGTTTTTGTAAATTTCGGGTTTCATTTAAAAAAAAAAAATTGTGTCTTACTATAAATGTTAGTGTAACCAAATGGTGGCTCTCACCAAATTCACAGTATAAATAGAGATGCCTTTTTTTTTGGCCCTAATTCTCTTAAAGTTGCATGGTCAGTTTTAATCAGACATTCACCATAATTACCGAATAAAGCAGACAAGCTGAGATTGGGCACTTTTTCCTCACCTCATTTATGACACACTATCAATGATGCAACAAAACCAATGTAGTTGCTTTTCTGCCCACCTGGAAGTGGTTATAGCACTATGAGCTAAATATTTTCAAAGCTCCCATAATATAATTTACTTCGTTCTGACTCTTTTCAAGGTGTCATGCACTGATATACATTTTTTTTTAAACAAAATGAAGCATTTCCAATAGCCATTTCTGCTTCATCAGTATCCAGATGCATCCCAGTTCAAACATTTGAAGGCCTATTATGATTAACAGTGGCAATATCTAAATGCAAATGCTCAAATGCATTGTTTCTAAAATATCAAATGTAATAATAGTGCTTCAGCATAGGATGGCATTAAAATTAGTTGAAAAGATAAAACAAAGCTTTCTCAGCAAAACCTTTAACTAGGCCTATAACAGGAGCTTCATGACTCGGGCCCTAGACTGCTCACCGCTCTTTATTACTTAGACCAACTCTGGATACTGCGGTATGTATCTGTATCTTTATAAAAGTCACCGCATTAATGTCAAATCATCTTTCGGCAGGGGTGACTCATGCGACTACATCTCAGCAAGCAAACTCATCCCCATGCCAATTATATTTTTGTTATACACAGAAGCTATAGATCTCTATGTGTTGTATCTTCCCAGTATAGACATTTTAGTCTAGATGCTGAACACAGTTTTGCCTTCTCCGCAGTCACTGGGAGCACTGTCCTGAGTGGGACTGGCAGGAGCAAACCCACAGGCTGGGTTAAGTGTTCAACATTCAGGCATTGCTGTACACCTTAGTCCCTGTGAACGACTGAAAGGTGGGGGATGCTTGCAGCCAAAGCACAAGGAGGCTGGCATGTGAGAAAGGGGAAAGAGTTTTGGGTGAAACTGCAACTGTTTTTTTTTTTTTTTTTTTAAATTAATGATTCCTTTCTCTTTGGTCTTTCTTTCGGCAAATTTGATTTAGATAGAGGATATCAAATAGGCAATTATTGGGGAAGCAGAGCACTCCTTCACTATATTTATCTTTGCTCTCACTAATCTTTATTAAAGGATTATTTTTCTCCTATAAAATAGCCAGAGAGACTGAGTCATCTTTGGAATTTGGACTTGTACCTTTAGTAAAAGGAAAAAGGGCTACACATAGGACCTTGCTTCTGCTCATATTAACATTTATATATGCACTTAATTCCCCTCACCTGAGTGCACTTAAGAACCTGCGTACGCATTTGCAGAATTATTGCAAAATAATTATAGTTTACACAAGACTGTGGCAGGGAAGCATTTCATTACTGCAATTAATCCTTTAGAGCATTACGAAATGGCCAGTTTCTCAGAATAAAACAGAATATTTGTTGCTAATCAAAGGTAAAGTTTATGTAATAGGAATAGACAATATTTAATAGCATAGGAATATATAATATCTAACAGCTCCATAATCCATGGTTATTTTTATTTCACTAATGTTTATTGCAAATAGAAGAGAGAGAATGAGAAAGTCTTCCCTTATACTATCAGAGACACTTGGGTTACATTTTTACATTAGGTGGCACTAATTCCTTATTAACTGGTATTAATGTAATATGCAAGAACTCTTCAATTTCATAGAGCTAATGTATAACTTTAGTGCTGTTACACTTCACAAAGTATGTAGTACAGTACTAAATGCAGGCTTGTCTGTAACCTTATACAAGTTATAATAACCTTCAGATGTTCTTTAGCACCAACCAAGTCAGATCATGTTTTGAGATGATGGACAATTTCAGAATCCTGGACCAATCTCAGATATCCAGTGCCTGTCTCTGTCAACTGCCATCATAAGGAATTGGTGTTGAATCAGATAATTAACCACCCTTCAATGGGATAGAGAGTAGAAATCAACTGCCAAGGGTACTGAGTATTTGCATTCGGTTACAAAGCAACTTTTTATTACGCACCAAAAGAGTTTCCTATCCCTTAAAAGATGCAAAACAATGTAATCTACTGTAGAAAGCAATGTGACGCACACAAACAGCAGTTCAGATCTAAAGTCTCAGTATGCTTTACTGCTGAGATCACTGGTTTAGGATCCGGTTCCCTTCTTCAGTGCAGCACATATCCTGCCAAGCCCAGGCACGGAGTTTGGTGAGCCACAGTAAACCGGCTGATTTCAGAGAAGTCACGAAGGGGGAAGCAAGAGACAATTGTTTCAAAAAATGCAGTAAGAGATGGCTGTACATGCATAGCCGTGCTATGCAGGAGGATGTTGCACTGCGGCATTGAGCCCTCGTAGGACCAGCTCCTGCATGGTGAGCACATAAAGCAGCCTGTTACCGTTGCCTGCCTTGTGTCTGGAGGAGCTCAGGCACATCATGTTACAGGCAAGCTCACAGAGAAAAGTGCAGGCTGGGCACAGTGGTGAGGACTCTCTATAAAACCAGTGAGCCTGCTTATGTGCAATGGAGCACTGGGCTCCAAGCAGGGTGGGTTTGAGCACAAACATCACTCTATCCACCTAAAGATTTCTGTAAAACAACTGATTTATTGTCTGAGTTTGATTTTGATTTAAAAGACCCCTATTTCCACCCACTGATCCACATATTTTAAAGAAACCCAGTCATACAGAATGGTGTTACAGGATGCTTGCCATTTCCTGTTTAAATATACACGCACACCTGTACATATATAGGCATTACTGCTTTTCCACGGCGCCCAGAACACAGCAAGGCAGGAGATTGAGCTTTCTAAACTCATTACTTAAGTGTGTCATCTGCCAAGGATTCAAAGAAGTCAGATGGGCTAACCATTTTACAATCACATTTTCCATTAGCTGTATTGTACAATCCATTGCCTTACAGGTCCCAACTCGGTCCCATTTTGTTACAGTGCTCGGTGTTTGCTATTGATAACTGCCAGGTTAATTGTTCAGGAGAGCCACAAGTTCTACTTGCCAGCACCAACACTGGAAAATAATTGACACAGTGGTGGGGGCAACGTTTCAAAGGAAAGTCTTTTAATGGATTCATGAATCAGGAATGAGAAATCTCAAGAAAGAGCAGCAAATGAACAATTGATACAAAGCAGAGGAAATGGCTTTTCTGGAAGGGGAAAGTACATCTCAGAGAATGTGCAAAATTAATTAGAAGTTAGAAGGAGAATTATTAATTATTAAGGAAGGAATATGTGGAATATTCTTTTTAGTAAAGTCCATGCCAACACAGTCCTTAAGAAAAATACCCCCAAAATCAAGATAAATTTATTTATTTCATTTCCACATTTAAAAATATTTGTGGTTAATTTACTGTCAGACTAACTAGAAGAGAATTTAGTTGCTCATTTTTATGGAGCAAAGACCATCCCCCAGCCAAGCCTAGCTCCCTGCTAGAGGTAGCAGTGTGTTCCCCCACACCACCCACCCCAGCACATTACTGCCCAGTGTGTCACTACAAGCCAACCATTATGGGTGGCTGAGGTTCATGTGTTCAACTATCAAACCTTCCCTTCGGTAGACAGCATGTCAAAGATACATGCAGCGCTTCCTAAAATCAAAATCAGCATTTCTCTGCAGTGGTTTTTTTTTTAGGTGGCCAGCATTTTTTAGGGTTTGACCCTATTGTTTTCCACAGGATAAATTTTCTTTTCTCTTAAGATTTTAATAATTTTCTTATCAGTTACCTTTGCTATTTCAAAGGGTGTTTATTTTGCTGACAGGTAGGCGTTTGATCGGATATTATTATAGAATATTATAAACTGTTCTGGAGACAACCGTATTTACAGAGTTACAAGGTTTGTTTTATATTTATAGCGATTTCTATCTCAAATATCCCCCAACCAGAGAGAGAGAATTACCTAGCGTTATTCCCAGAGTAAGAGGGCAGTTGCCACATTGGATCCTCCCCGTGTTACGTCTACTCCAGTATTTGGGTCTTCAGGTAACTTCAAAAAACCAAGTAGGTTACATTGTTTTCCAAGAATTGTCTGAGTGGTGTCCCACAATTTTCTGGGACTTGATGTAAAGTTAGTTGTAATAAACTATGTAGCCACAATAGTATTAGGAGGGTCTCCTCCCAAAGTTGAACTGACACAAGGTTAACCTACAAAGTTAAGAGAGTGCAATGCAGAGTGAGGAATAAAACCAGAATTATTTAGGAAGAGCTTGGAAACTGAAAATATGTAAGGTAAGATAAACAAAATATGGTATAAATAGGTCTACCAGAGGATTGTTTGGTATTGATTTTTGCCTTTAATAGGCTTGGTTAACCTAACAGCATGTTCTTCATGTGAAACTAGCTAGTGTTTGGGTCTGGTGTGAGCAAGACCCAAAATCAAAGCCCATTTTTTTCTTGTTCTGTGCTTTAATATCATTAACAAAACTAATTTCATATCTATACCAGAATGTCATATTAGAGCAATAAAAGGGTGTTCTGTTTCCACAGTTGGTATTTTTTAATGAACTGTTTATTTTCATGGAAGCAATTTAGTGTGGCTGGTCTAAGGGAAGGAAAATGTGGAGAAAGTTGGGAGGAGGCTGGGACAAGACATTACATTCACAGCTCTGTGTAAATTAGAGTTAAACCTAAGCCAAAAGCCTAGATCTGAATTTTAGAAGCTCTTTAAATTCCAGAGCTTTGAAGAATAGCTACAAATTCCTACATAAACCATCCTAAACTCTCCTTAGGTTGTTACAGAACTTGATCTGAATTTTTGCAGCTTAAGACTGCCTTTGCTATGAATGCTTTGAGAGTTGCCTTTAACTGGCACTGAAGTATTTTCCTCAAAACTGCAACAGGCCTATATGCATATGCGTCTTACCCTCCCTGCTGGAGCTGCAAAAACTTCCTGCATGTTTTAAGTCAGGTTTCCCACTGCTCGGTATCCAGTAAAAACAGTACGTGAATTTTGCAACCCACCATAAAATCAAGATGAGATTCTGTCCTTATTTTAAATGGGTGTAAGTGTCTTTTGGAAGCCATGTCAGTTGTGTACAATGCCTTCGACAAAACAAAGCGGGAGTGCAGGTCTGGTATTTGTAGAATGATGCTTGTGAGGGGAGCAGCGGGGGAGGCCGTATGAGGAGCATTACAGCGGGTGCAACTTGTAGTTTTGGAAAATTCCAGACTGAAGAAGAAGAACTGAAAGAGTTTGGCCTATTTATCTTACCGAGAAATGTGGTGCGTATTTTTATTTTTTTGTCAGGAGGTGGGAGGGTGGATCTTGAGAAGTAATTTCACTGATGTATGTATGAAAGAAAACACTGATTATTAAGAGTTTTGTAACTGAGAATTGTCAAAAAATAACCAATGGCTTGAAGTGAAGACAGACAGATTGTACACTAATAATAATATGCACATGGTGAGACTGCTGGGACAGTCTACCAAGAGTCTAGTTTTACTCCGTCATGTCAAGACTGGACACTTCTCTAGAAGATATACCTTTGCCAGACACCAAAGAGGTTTTCACCAAACCAGGTATTTTTGCCCTATAGAAGGCTGAAATGTTACAGCTTGTGATAGATGAGGATTAAGACAAATGCTTTGATGCTTTCTTCTGTATTAAAAATTTGTCATTTGTGAGTAAATACACGAAAACCCAAAGCCCTTTTTTTTTTTTTTTTTTTTTTTTTTTTTTTTTTTTTTTTTTTTTTTTTTTTTTTTTTTTTTTTTTTTTTTTTTTTTTTTTTTTTTTTTTTTTTTTTTTTTTTTTTTTTTTTTTTTTTTTTTTTTTTTTTTTTTTTTTTTTTTTTTTTTTTTTTTTTTTTTTTTTTTTTTTTTTTTTTTTTTTTTTTTTTTTTTTTTTTTTTTTTTTTTTTTTTTTTTTTTTTTTTTTTTTTTTTTTTTTTTTTTTTTTTTTTTTTTTTTTTTTTTTTTTTTTTTTTTTTTTTTTTTTTTTTTTTTTTTTTTTTTTTTTTTTTTTTTTTTTTTTTTTTTTTTTTTTTTTTTTTTTTTTTTTTTTTTTTTTTTTTTTTTTTTTTTTTTTTTTTTTTTTTTTTTTTTTTTTTTTTTTTTTTTTTTTTTTTTTTTTTTTTTTTTTTTTTTTTAATTGCTGATGGCATAGGATGATCAGCTAACTTACATGAGAAACTGAGAAACTGTACTGCACCCAGTGAAAATATCACGAATAACTGTACATCACAGTCAGGAATTAGTGTATGTTGCCTTTCAATACAATGATGTGAGCTGAAAGGAAATGCCATAGGAAACAGAACATCAACAAATGTTTTTTCCTCTCCCATGCCATACCTTCCCTAATATCCATTTCCAGCAAGAATTAGAGGAAATATCTTCTGCCCCATTTGCTCTGTTTAGACTTTTGCATAAAACCTATTCTGAGGTCTGTGAGGTCCCTTACAGGAAAAAAGAAAAAAAGAAAAAGAAAAAAATAAAGGCTTGTGCATATAGTAGTAGGGATGTTACTTACAAGTTCAGATCTTTAAAATGCTTTTAAAAACTTGTAAGATGCTACACCTGTCCAAACATTAAAGTTCAGTTATCATGGCAGTACCAGAGCACTAAGTCATGAAATGTTAGGGGATGCTGTGTACACTGGTAAAGGGATGACAAGATTTGTGCTAACCCCAAGGATACGGACCCTCAGGTGCTCTGCTGATCCATGCGGGTGAGACCGTACTAAGAGCGCGAGAAATGCAATTAAACTATGAGGTGCCTGGGGCTGCTGAGCCAAACAAATATTTCAGCAGGTGAAGCATTGCCAGCCTCACAACTGTGGGCACACCACTTTGAAAAGTCCTGGGTGCAGTTTCTGTAGCTTTCTGTGATGTTTAATCTGCGATAAAGAGAAAGAGGAACCAGGATTCAGTGGAGCCTTTCTGTAGCAGTGACATTAATAAATGTTTAGAATAAGGCCTACAGTGTTAAAAAAATAGAAAATATTCCAGAATCAAGGAAAAAGCAATAATGTTCCTTTATATTTACTTGGACTTCATTTTGGCTGGAAAGCAGAAAAGTAGACTGTCGCAATGATTAAGACACTAGCCCTCAACTCACAAAACACTCTGAGATACTTAATTCCCTGCTCCTGTACATTTTTCTCACCATTTCAGCAGCACGAAAGGGCATAGAAGTGGATGATAATGTACTAGCAGAGTGACATTAAGGAAAATTAGATTTTGTATAGTGGGAAAAGCAAGTATGAAAAGTGGCTATGGGAGCACTTATAGTGACCAGCCATTTTGCACTCATGGCTGCGGTGATATATGCAGCATGCTCTTTCAGAGTGGAGCAAAACCCCATGCACAGAAACATTCAGCATTTCTGTGTCCACAATTCATCATTAGCATCCACGTGAATGAGGATCGTGGAATGGCTTGTACACTGGGCATTTGTGCCCTAAACCACAAATCCTGAGGTTGCCATGTACTAACATTTGCACTGCCAAGCCTTCAGAGTGCCTGGAAGAGCTGTCCTCAACACGTGCATATGGGCTATGACGAAATAACACTGAGAAATGTGGGAGGTAGCAAGACAGAGAGTATGACTGCAGTCCCGCAGTCAGTCACTAACAGCTCTCATTAACAGCACCACCATGAATATGAAGCGCATTAAGGAAACGAATGCTTTGCACACAACATCCCCAAGAGTAAGTGACTGTTAACGGTAAGTAACTGCAAGGCAGCAGGAAACTCTGACTCACTTCTATTTCTGAATATTTCCCCCACTCAGGGATAGAGCTTTATTCAACTGAACATCAGCAAAGCCAACGGTATTGTCTTGCTTTCTAGCCCATCTCATCATCTCTATAAACATTGTGCCGGCAGCCAGCTATTGTCATGAGCAGGGTTAGAAAAATGGTGATGTTAAGAGGATATTGACATTCCTATTCAGACAAAGTCTTTTCCTGCTCAAGTCTGCCAAAAGAGGGGAGGATGAGGCAGAGAAAGAAGTCAGCATTACATACACCAAGCACAACATTACACTTGAATCACTTCATCTGACCTAAATATGTAGATACACAAAGACTCACACTGGACCCAAATTTTGTGCTGCATCTCTACTGAAAACAAGTTTGGATTCCAATGCTGTGCCAGATATGAAAACTCATTTTATTGGACAAGCTCTAATATCTTATTATTTTAATTATGAAAATAGTTAATTTTATATATTGCTCTACAAGGCAGCAAAAACTGTTTCAGGTCCCAAGGCTAATGCAGTATTTGCTTCTAGCCTGGTGTCTGTTCTCTTTCCCTCCCCTTTCCATACGTCATCTCTCCCTTTTCCTTTCTCTGGCCTCTCTCCTCCTCACACTTACCAAGTGATAGAAGTTAATGAGATAAGGGAAGGTCTCCGGCCCCCTTACTGTTGTCAGGCTGCTGCAGACCTGCCCCAGCTGCCCCCCACTCCCCGTGCTGGCAGATCTGGTGCTTTGCAAAGGGAGGTGTTGCGTTAAAAAGGTCTCGCTGTACTGCTACATTAAAATTCAGTATCTAGATTCCCTTTAGATTCCCAGCAGTGGTAATCTCACAGCAGTGTCTGAACTATCCTTACAAGCAAAACCTGAACACATCAAAGTCCAAGAGCCCTCTCTCAATGCCTGGGTAAAAAGCACAGAACTAACATATTCCCATAGCATATGTGTTAAAATCTGCATGGGCAGAGCAATTCATTCCTCAACTTCTCCTGCTGTGGACTTTTCCAGTAGGAAACAACAGCCTTGAATATTGATTCAGTGTTTGTGTTTGGAGTGGAACATCATTGACAAGTACAACTTCACCTTATTACTTCTACAGTAAATGCAAGAACCCCTGTCTTTCCTCTGGGTTAGTAGCACTGAATCAATATTCCCCAGGTACAGATCTCAGCGATAGGCTTATTTACAACATTTTTTATTATTTCTTCCTTTTAACCTTTCTGAGGGATGGAAATTACATCAGCGCAACAGCCTGGATCAGTATGCCTTGAATCTAATCTTTCTGCTCTGTATTCTCATTTGATGTGTGAAGTTTTATTTGACTGTTTGGAATTTATGTCCATGTTTTTGGATCGCTCTGGTGACCTAAGCTCAGGCTGAACTTATTTTTGGAGTAATAGCAAAGAACCAGCTAAGAGCTGTGGCAGCTAAAAGATGTGTTGTGTCCCAGAACAAAGAAAATATTCAGGACCTGCACCCTTTCTTATCAGAGAGGCAGTTTCCTGCCCTCCATGTACTGATTAGGTGGTGGCATGGAAAAGCTCTGAATTGAAGGATGTTCTCCAGGTCTCTGGGTCTTCTATGCTGAGGGCAATGCCACCATAAACGATGCAGCTCTTATGCATTTCTAAGTGCATAAAAAATGCAGCCATATTTATTATAAAGTATGGTGAAGGGTGATATATCATGAATCACTGTTATATCACCAAGGAAACAGATATATTTATCGGTTCCTAGAGTGTCTGCAAGGGCTATACAAATGTCATATGGAGCAGAATTACCATGGTTCAAATACAGATGTATCTGGAGTGGACACATGTATGACAACAAAGAAATATTGCACACCATTTCAGGAAATCATGTGTATTAACAAGAAAAGAAGGAAAAAAAGCTGTAAAGAAATTAAAACTACAAAGATAATGTAGGCAGGGAAAATTTAATTGTCCAGTTTAGAACCTGAGCAGGGCACCTCTGATTAATAGGCCTCTTTGGTGAAACCTGCTGTGGGAAAGTTAATCAGTGTCAGGGGCCAGGATTTGGTTGCTGTGTCACCCTCTGGCAGCCCAAAACCCACAAGCTGAATAGTGGGGGTAAGGTGCAGCACTGATTTGGGCTGTGGAAGGGGAGGGAATGGCAGCACCAATTACTTATCCATAAATACCTCTTCCTACAAATGTAATGGGTTTCTCTTATCAGCTCTCCTATCAAGCTACTAACAAGGTAAAGCCTGACAGCCTGGAAATCATGATGAGATCATAACTCAAGGAGATGTGACAGCAGGCATCATTTTGTTATTTTCATATGGTTTTGGCTCCTTATTCAGTCTGTGCCCATCATTGCCAACACAACTACATTCGTTGCTGAAAGAATGAAATAGTATCTCTTTGATACTAAGGTTGGCTGTATTTTCATTATAATGTTTTGTCAGCACCTGAACTTTGGATATTTGTTGCTTCTTAATTAGAAGCATAAGAAATCTTTAAAACATGCCTCGGACAAACAATCTTGAAATAATTCCCCCAAATGCAACTTCCCCTAATGAAACTGATAAGCTTCATTTTCTGTTTCTTCTACTCTCTACTGAGAGTAGAAACCTACTTCTGACCCTAGTAATAACACCGTACAGTGAATTTCTCACTTTTGAAGGGAGGGAGAACAGCTGGATTTGTCCCCTCCAAATAAGCAGGTGAAAAATGGCAGTTCAAATGAAGTGGAAACCTGTTGGCTCTTTCTAATTAGGATGGCTCTGCTGAGATGCTGTGCTCTCTTCCAAGGCTCTGAGTACCCACTTGCAGGAAGAGTAGGGATAAAGCCTGTTTTCCCTTTAGGGCATGAGCACTCACATCAGCGCCAAAGCCTCGTAAAAGCTGCTACAATTCCTATAGCTAAAAATCTCGAAAAGGGGCTGCTTTGAAAGAAAAAGGAGTCTCCCCATAGCTGGACCTGAAACAGTAGTACTATATCCTCCTGGTACAGTAGCACAGTGTTGTGTAGCAAGAGTGCCTAAAAAAAAGCCATAAAGCCCAAAACACTCACACAAAACCTCAGTTCATTTTCTGTGAAGGACAAGGGAATGTTCCTAGTGATACCATCGCAGCAAATTGCTAAAAAATGGGGATAAATTGAGACTCTGGTAAGGAGAGCTTGGGCAGGATGAAAGACAAGGGATCCAACAGGATGAAGAGGATGCTATGGGGTCCCAGGCTACAGCTAATGTTTGCTTTAAAACATTCTGCATCCTGGAGAAAATACAGTAATATCATAGCCACAAGCACCTTTCAGTGGAAGCCGTTGCCTAGAGCTTAAATTTTTACTTTTGTCTGCCTGAATTTCATCTCAGAGAAAGTACAGGCAGGCTTTCCTGGGAAAACACAGGGCACCCGTTCTCTGGCTCAGACATTTGCAGAAAAACATACTGAAGCAGAGGGAGGCAGCTGGGCTGGGAAGTGGAAGAAAAAAAAATGGAATAGAAAAGGCTTTGTGACCACAGAGCTGAATATCTCCAGCCCTGAAGGGGCGAGAGCTCACCTCCCATCCATCAGTGAGAGGCAGCAGCTTCGGGGCCACCTGAGGGAAACAGGGAGGCCAGGGGAACCCTCAGTCTCCAGAGACAACCTGCCTTCCCAATGAGACGTGCTCTCCCAGGTGTTGCCAGGGAAACATCATCCCTCTGACATATGCACACAGGACAGTTTCATGTGGTAAGCACAAACTTTCCCAACTTTTTCCCCTGAATAAGTTGAATCTATGTTTTATGTGCAGATTTTCTGTCAGTTCGTGAGGTCAGCATGCCAGATGCTAGCTGCCAGCATAAAATTATCACTGTAACTGGGCTGGTGACTTTGCAAATATATATTGTACACAGACCACTTTTTTTCACTTCTATACAAGAGAGTTTATCTTATTTGCCCTGTACAATTAATCTTTGTGAATATAAAAATTAACTAAGAAATAAACTCAGAAGTATAGCCCTTTCAGATTCTTTAATTAAAACATAAATGGCATGTGTTCCACCAGGGTTGGAGTTTAAGTTAGTAGTCTTTTATTCAGTATACCCAGTAATATCAATATCATGAGAAATACTTTCTTTTTTTTCCTCCCTATGTTATAGATCACATACATCCACAATGCTGTGGTAAATTATAGCCAGAGGAAATGGAGTGAGAAATGCCCTCTCAGTCTCTTTGACGTTATAAAACACATTCAGAAAGGAGTCTAACACACCAAAAAAACCCCCTACACACAAAAAACCCACAACCAAAACCCACCCACATTATTTTTTTCAAAAATAATTGTAAAAAAAAAAATCTGTCAGCAAGATAATGTAAGTTAAGGAAATTTTTAATTAATTGCTTATTCTGGTATGAAAGCTTGGTATACATCAAAAATGCTAATCTGAAATTTGTTATATAAGCATTTCACAAACTTAGGCAAATTACTTGTGGCATTCCTTTGTGAACATAATCTAATAAGCTAGCAACATATTAGCAGAAGAAAAATGCAAACATTCCTGACCGCTTTTTTCTTGTCACTTTAAGCTACCTATACTTTTCCATAAAGTATAGTGAAAAACGAAATCACAAGTTGGATTGCCTAAGGGAATGGGCTGTGAAAATAGATTGCAAAAACTCGAGTAGGTTATAACTTTTTGCATATATGCCCAACTTATGCTGGTGTTAAAAATTAGAGTGTACTGGTAACTGAAGGCAATTCTGCAGTTAAACAGTTAGCACTGAAAACCCAGGGTAAAACTAAAAAATTCTTTAAATCTGATTAAAAAAAAAATCCAAATTTCCTACTCTTGGGAATGCACCATTCAGTCATCCAGCTCCATTCCTTTTGTCTGCAATAAACCATAATGCTTTAATTAATGTGTAGCACTGTTTGCTGTTTTAGACTAAGAGGTTTTAGGCAACCTTTAAGCAACCTTTATTTCATCGTCTTCCCCAGCCCTCTGATATTGCTGTTTGTCAGCATTGTGGCACTACCTAAACCCCAGCTCTCGCATGAACTTTGTTCTTTTTGGGTAGAACTAGCCCAGAAGATGCACGCCAGCAGCACAGATGATGCACCCCAACTGCAAACATACAAGGCATGCAAGTTCAGCACATGCAAGGCAGTCTGAATTAATAAAAACAGAAAAAGCCTGAAATGTGGCATCCTCACTACCATTTCACTCTACAAGTGCGTTCCTCTCAGTCCGTGCTACTAGACAACATAGCCGTTTCGGAAATATTCACCATGCGCTGTGAGACTCAGTAACTGCAGGAAGTAAAATTCCTGTTGAATTACTACTGCAAAAACATTCAAACTTACAAGTGTGCCAGCTAACCAATGCCAGCATTACAACTGCTTCTAGACCACAGGAAAAAAGTTATTTCTGAAGGACAGAAGCAAGTACAATAGTCAGGGATGTGATAAGTTGTATCTGTGTATTTGGAGGATTACAGAGTAGGGAGTCAGTATCAGTGTTACCTTTAAACTAGTTAACTTCCATGGCCGTGCCAGCATGGATGTACCGTCATGAATTTCAACGCAAACTGTCTCCACCTGCCAGAGCTCTTGGGTAGGCAGTCTAGCCAGACTGACGCCTATGCTACCGCTCCTTCACTTTGTATGTTTTTTCAAGTTAGTTAGTAAAAGCCAATGTGTTGCAATCTTACCTTTGAAACACTGTGTTGGTACCCCAGATCTGAGAGGAAAGCAGAGACAGTTGAAAAAAGAAAAAAGGCACGAGGACAGTAATGCCAGTCAAGAGAGGGTTAAGGGGAATGATACAAAGGTAGCTTTCTCCATGTTTTAATCTTTGTAATAAGAACATGTCAGTTAGGCAAATTTGCATACAAAGAATGCAAATTCAGTTTCACTTGCAAAATCACCTTAATTTTATCTTTTAATTGACAGCCTGTGGAACAGCCTTGGGACCAATACTAACCTTGCTTGCCAATCATCTTTTATACTTACAAAGAGCGGAAAGGACTGCTTAAACAAGCAGCTGTTTTGATGCAGCTTCACCAAATGCACGTGCATATTTGCTTTGCCCAGTGTATCTGCAAGTGTGAAAGAATTCCCTATGTCGTGTACTCTAATAAGGAAACACTGGGTTTTACATCAGTGGGCTGGAAAATATTTGCTGTGAAAACAGTGTCCCCTTTTTCTCTTGCATTGCAGTTGAAGCGTTACCTCTTTACACATCCATTCAGGACACAGCTGCAAAGAACATTTTCCTAGTGCAGCTTGGTCTCTTTGGCAGAGATTTCCTCTTCACCTTGAATAAAAGTTTAGGAGTGAGTAGGATATATTGCCTTTCCACTCATGGGTGTAATCCAAGGGTACAGTCCAAAAAATGTTCCCGTATAAAAGTCAGCTGCTGTTTCAAAAGCAAAGCAAAATAAAATGTTGACGATTAAACTAACAGGAAAGTATTTAACTGAATTATACGCTCTCAGGAGCAGATATGCTGTCTGCCCCAGGTCTCCTGCTCTGTGGGCCTCCTCCTGGCTGACCTCTGAACTGAGCATAAAGGAAATTAAAGCTTTGGTCCTAGGAATTACCCCTTTGGGAAACGCCTAAAATATCCCTCCAAGCAATAATATGCAGTTTTGCACATTTTAAAAACTTTCCCATCACTACAGCATTTGAGCTCCATCGCTGAGGCACAAAGTTGCCTCCCTTTGCACAGCCCCGCTACCACAGGCAGTCTCAGAGCCTGAGGAGAAAAGTGTTTGGAAAGGTCATTGCAGGGAAGCTAACAAAGCTGGAGCTGAAATTGCCGCTGCAATGACAGTAATGGACATTCATGTTCCAACTGGCAAGAAATTCCAGTTGTAGTTTTAATATCATTTTGGTGAACACTCTTGTTTCTTGAAGAAAACCGTCTCTCCCCCAACCTGCTGTTTCTCCACTGCCTTGATCTTTGACAGCAGAAAAAGATGCCATGCTGAGCCACTTCCCTGGGATGATATCTCTTACATAATTACAGCTGACACCATTGTGAATTTAAAGAACAAATATAAATATAACAATCACAGAGGGACCTGAATTTTTAATGGGCATTAAAGGTAGTAAAAATAGTAGTGGCAGACTAGGTAAATTCCATGTTAATCAGTGGGCAGACACTGGCATCCTTTGAAGTCAGTGGGAGTTTTGCACACCTAACTTCTCCCTGAGAAGTTATGATTTCTTTACCTCCGAAAGAAATTTCTTATTCATATCATTTAATAAAAATATTTCATTTCAAAAGCAATTTTAGTTGGCACCATATTGAACTGTAATTAAAGATCTATGGTCCTATTAAAAGGTAATGTTGTAGGTAATCCTTAATAATAACACACTTCACAAAAGTTCACTGTTAAAACAAAGCTGAGAGCAGTTGACGCGTTCTGCAAAATATTTACTGTACTTTCCAGGTGTCAGCAAAGAGTGCACTGCTACAGCTCTCCTTCAAGTAATAATCTATACAACCGTGGAAGTAACCTACCAAACTCTAGACACTGCTTATCTTTTATGACCTATACATCTATACTGACATCTAAGGGACAGATTTTTCCATCTTGATTTTACAGGATTAGCATACAGATAATCCCACTTTATTTCATACAGCTCCATTTGGATGATAGTGGCAGAATCAGGGCTGGATTTAGCCTGGAGCATGGTATCAGTATTACCTGTGTAGATTACCCCATGGTGAATTGTTTATTTGTGGAATGAGTTATTATACAAAATAGTCATGAGATAATCTCAATTCTAATATGATACATGAACTAGGAAGAAAGTATTATCCTGCAAAAATAATATAGTGTAACTTTGATAAGTTTAAATGAGAGAGAGAATTAAATCTATCAAAGACCTTAACACTGAACAACAATAGGGGCTTGGCTGCTTTTCTGTTATCATATTTCACACAGAGTTGAAATAGTGAAAATTCTCTGATTCAAGACAAATGATACATGTGATTGAAATTTTTTTAATTTTCTTTTTATACAAAGTTTTAAGGAAAAAGCAAAATAGCTATATGGATCATATAAGACTCCAAAGTACCTCTTTTATTTTTCGTTCATGCAAAGCTTTTCCTTAGCTTCAGTTGATGTAATGTTGGTTCAAAGCAGCTTTAAAAGCTTGTCTTGAAATTCAGCCAAAATTCCTGCAAACCAGGTAGGAGCCAAAAATGTTCCACATAAGTAGTTGATACAAGTATTGCAAATGTGTTTTGACTGTAACTGGTTATGCAAAGCTGTTCTGGCCATTATTCTACAAATAACAAGCATTGCCCTATTATGCCCTTAAGATACATAAAGGGAAGTAGTTGTTGCATTTTGTTCAACTCCAGAGAAAGTGGTAACAAAACACAATGCTAAATTGTCATAGAGTTATTAGCAACAAAATTGTTGAACTTGCGGATATGTAACATCTTTCTTAACTTTTACTGTGCTTTAAGACACCTCATACACATCAAATAATTCATAAACCACTTCTCTCCCTTTGCATTTTTGCTGTAAAAGCAGCGTTCAGTGTGGCTTTTCTGTCCGCACTACGTCCCATTGCTGGTTTTAGGGAGATGGGGAGGGTTTCTGCTGTGTCACCAACTGTAGCCAAAGCAGTCATACGAGAGTGATAAGCCTTTGCACTGTTTTTCTCCCCGCTCTTCGCAGAGCTGAAAAGCTAAAACCATTGCCTGCATCCCTCCCTTGAAGACTTTCTGCTCCCCGTTTTAGGATGAGAAGTGCTATTGCAGTCGCTCCACCATTGGCACTTCCCTGCACTGGGATGCTAGAAAGGATACGAGAAGACTTTTCCAGGAATACTCACAGCGGCTTGTTTTATGGGATTTGGATCGTGCTCTTGGTTTCCATTGTATTTTATGCGCACATGCACAGACAGAGCAAAATGTGCTGCTTGGTTTGTTTCCCCCTGAGACTCAGTCTGCAGCAACAGCAGCCATTTTGCCCTAAGGTAAGAAAGAGGAGCGATTACTCCCTCGCTGTGTTTCATCTCACACAGTAAGACACGGGGTCTGAGTGTCAGTTAAAAAAAAATGGGCGCTGCTGCTGGCCAACCGTAAGTGCCATACAAATAAGGTGTCTGCCTAGGAATTCAAATTTTTTTTTCCAACTTGCTCTCATTATTTGCTATCCTTTCAGAGCAAATGTGAAGCTAAAATCATATCTTAACAGCTGTTCAAAGGAAGCCACTTGAGCAATGAGGAATGTTGCTGACAATCTCAGCATGATATTTCCTTTACCCTATGGAATACCATTTCAAAAGAGATGAAATACCACTTTGAAGCAAGAAGAGCTGCAGCAACTTGCTGTTTGTGTGAGAGGGACCCTGCTCTGCTACCTGCTGTATCCAGTCGAGGCATTCCTGTCACAACGGAGCTCCTCCCATTGCCCTCTGAAGGCAAGCAGGGACTCATGAAACGGATGGCACCTACAGTAAAAGTAGGCTTTGCGCAGAGGAGTCAACGTCTAATTCAGTATTGCAGCGAACATATGGTATAAGGAAGAATTTGCAAATATTTTTGTCTCTCTGGTTTTCTCAGCAGCTGGATTTGTTTCCTTAGCCACAGTAATCTTTCAGCCATTTTAGGTTTTCTTCCTCCTTAGCTGTGGAAAGCAGTATGTTTCTTCAGAGTTGTTGGAGCATTACCTAGATGATACTCCTAAGCACTATTTGGATAGGCAAACCAGACCCACTTGGTGTTTTAGCTTAAGATAAGCTAAAGGCCTGGCATGATATTTGTCTGTTTAAAGATTATTAGGCCTCCCAAAGCTTCTTAAAAATAGCCCTCCCCAAAAATTGATTTACCAATAGAGTCAAAATTGTCTCAGAATTCAGGTGGATACTCAAATGGATGAAACAGCATATAAATATGACATCTTCTCACTTATGACACTGTACATAAGATTGGTAATTACACCTTAACCTCCATTGAATAAGGACCTTTTCATAAAGCTATTTAAGAACTGATGTGGTGATTGACTCAATCTAGAACCATGTGTTAAATGATGGCCTGGAACATGTCTTCAAGGGGAGATACAAGAAACACTATTGCAAGCACTTTTTTCATCTTGGGAAATTTTTCTGTCCTCATTCCCACAATGCAAAAATGCCCACCTAATTCACTTGTGAAATGTTAGAAAACTTAATCCACAGAGGCTGGTTTATGCTTTCAACTTCAATCATAGCTTCTGACAAAGAGTTTTACAAGCTAATTGCATGTTATGTAAAAGAATAATTCCTTCTGCTAACTTTAAATTAGTTGCTTACCTAGTATTATTACCAAACAGAAATAAAATGGCATTTACTGCCAGTAATTCCTTTGCTTTTTTTTTTATTGGTGGCTTGATCATATGCCTTTTTATTGTTTTTTTAATGGAAAATAAATATCAACATTTTGTATAGAAGTCTAATTCCTGTAATTTAAACCTCCCCTATCTATTCTAAAGGGACATGAGGAGAACTGCAGTCTGTATCACAAGTTCTACTGTACCATTAGAATAGATATAGATATATATAGATATCATATATTGGGTATTATATTATCCAATCACCTGTTTTTGTGGGAGTTTTTGGAAATCTTACTCAGTCTTCTCTTTTATGTGATGTTCAAATGTTGCCAACCCAATATTTGTCCCACACCCCATAAATATTATGATAATGCTGGGTGTCACTTTCCGAATGGAAAATATTTGCAATGATGAAATGGTGAAAATTGATTCCTGTTTAGATAACTTTTTATTACCAATTTTTGGTGTTAAAATCTCTTTAAGCTTGAGATGAAAAGAATGTCTCAAAACTCCAGCCTTTTAAAAATCTTTCATTGCCTCTGTAATGAAGAAACCATCAGGCCACTCCCTTGCTACAAAAAAGCAAAATATTGTCTATACATACATCTATTTCAGCTGTGGATGCATTTTTGTTTCAGTGTATCTGTAGCAAGCAAGTGAGAAAGGAAAAAAATAAGCCACAATTGAAATATTAGTTTTCTAAAATAACAAAATAAAGTGGCTTTATATATCACCCAGAACTACTGAATAAGTAATGTTTGAAATGCTGTCTCAAAATGTATCAGGTCCTTACAAGGGTCCATGCTCCTTAATAAGTCAGAGCTTACCCACTTTAAGTAGAAATCTCAGTTTTGCTTGTTCTGGTTGAGGGTAGAAAATGGCTGGTCCACTTTCTCATTAGCAAGTAGTTCAGAGATCCAGGTAAAAGAATCAGCCAAAAGGTTAAATGTTTACCCCAGAACCTGGAGTCATTTTTCCGAAAAAAACCTCTTTCTTTAAGGAGTTTCAATCTCTGCTTTTTCTTCCTTTTTTTTCTTTTTCTTTTTTTTTTTAATTCTTTCTCTCTCTAATTTCAGATAGCACCTTAAACACTTTGAGGCAAAATAAAAAGAGGAAAGAAATCAGCTATTTCAACAGAGATGAAACTGTAAAGAGTTTTGATGGCTATGCTTGAATGAAAATTCCTTATATCCATAATTATATTAGAAATAATATTAGTAAAATCATAATAAATATAAAAATAAAGCAAACTACATTAAATCTGTGGCCCATTTAATTATAGGCTTATCAATAGCATAGAAGGTATTAGCTTGTGGTCCTAGATCTCTCCTGATATTGACTGTTACTTAATGTGTGTTTCAAGACTGTTAATGGACTGGGATTATGCATGCACAAGCATATAAGAGAAAGACGACGTCTGCCCTAAAGAAATTACAGTGTACGGATAGGTAGAGGGACAAGAGGTAGCTACAGATGAGAGAAGAAAAGATAACAAGGCAGGATTCGGCAGCACAAGGGACAGTAGTCAATAGCCTGCCAGCTTTCCAATGAACACAAGCCGATAAGAGTTTACTTTCCATGTTTGTTTGGGAAAAGGGGGGAAATCCTTGTTTAATTCCAGCTGTGTTAACAGCTGGCTTACTGGCACCAATGTTTTAGCTCTGCCATTTTCTAAAAGTACCTGTATACCAGTATGCTGCATTATAAATCAAATAGTAGCAATTTCCACAAAAGACAGACTTAGGCCCTTAATTTCCCAACATATACTTACTTGAGTAGTTCTGTGCACATGAATAGTTAGACAGTCAGCTGTTACTCAGCTGAATAAAAATTCATATAGAGATAGAGATATATATACACACACATATGTGTGTATCTGCAACTGAGCATCTCAGGTTGGATTTGAACCAATTACCCTGAAAGAAAATGATCAATCCTCTACTCCATCAGTAATTACAAAATTTTAGTTCACCAAATTTCCTTCTTAAACACTTATAAATTCTGACCTCTTCTTGTCCTTTAGCACCTTCTGAACTGTTGTAGAAATAATAAAAATAGATAAATTTTACATAGGCAGGATTCATTTGAATAAAACTCAGTGAAGTCTTTTAAATCTTTCTGAAACAGGTGGTTAATTTACTAATGCACAGTGCTGGGAACCTATGTCCAGATATAAAAAGCATGTCTCTCTGGGTATGTATGTAATAGGAAAAATTCTTACCTTCTAAGTGTTGCCTGCCATTTTTTAAAAGACAACTCTGAGTGGCAGATGGCAGAATCATGTTTGGTTTTGAACAAAAAGCATTTTCCCTGAATGGTCATCATACAACATCACATTCTCAAGTTATGAGTATGAAGCTTCCGTTATATTATATAATAATAATTATTATTATATATAAGTCCAAGAACATGGAGGGGGTCGTTTGTTTGTTTTTAATTTGCAAAGCAGAATGAGGTCTAAGGCTAACCTGGTTTAGTATACTGCGCACATTAACAAACTTCACAGACTTGGTCAGAGGTATCAACCTCACCCAGATGATAAAGATTCTCAATCCCTCAGGAAGCTTAAAAAAATCTTATTATCGATCACTTTTAGGAAACAGAAGACAAGAATAAATCTGCACCAACTTCTATCTAAAATGAATAATCACTTTACAACTTGTCCTGAAACAAGAGATTTTAAAGTTGATTCAGAATGACATGTTATCATGTTTAATGTCCCTCCTCATTCTATTGGTAAGGTGACAATATCCTTGACTGCACACATCCATCACTGCTTGAGGGTATTCTGAGCAGCCATGGTCTAAACTCGAAAACAGCACCAAGAAGGAAAGTCAGCATGAAATGTTTCTTTTATCATTGAGCTGGGGAGGACATTTACTCTCTTCTTGACTAATAAGCAAATCAATGATTGGAGGCCAGGAAATGCCCCAAACCTCACCCCAAAAATCTTGAGACACAGCAGTGACCCTCCCATTGTTTGAGTCGCGAGGGTAGCCTCAGTAAATAGTGACTCATCTTCAGTTAGTGCTTCTAGTAACGCTGCCAGAGCGCCAAAGTCATACGATAAAAGGGATTTTTGAATGCTCAGCTCAACATGCTGCAGAGATTCCTGATTTTCAGACAATGCCAGGCAGAGATTGCCTGTGACCTGAACGCCCGATGCTCATACCCTGGCACAGAGGCCTCAGAAAAACCCCAGAAAGGGAGACCCATCTCTAAAGCTGAAATACATTTGTTGTGTCTAAGCAGCTGATCTTTCCTTCTCGCAGATGCTGGTTCCCAGAAGAACACCCCTCCTGGATGTACGAAACACAGAGGGTAGCCTTTTATCTGTTTTGACATTTCCACACAGCTCCACACATTATCTTCTACCTCCACAGGATAAGAGTGGCAGGACAATCAGTGTGCTGCCAGCTCAGGCCAGATATTTGTTGAGATAGATGCATTGCCATTCAGATTCCTCCATCACCGCACAGAAATATTGTCCCTCAGAAAGTCAAGAACCACTGCAGCGCTTTTCTCTTTTGTTTCCAAATTACAGGATAAATTGAAAGATGGTTATTAATATTTAATTAAAAGTAACTGGGCATCCAAAAGAGATAAAACAGAATGAGGCAGGATGCAAGGTAGAATTAATAATGTATTAGAAATAAGAAGTAAAATGAATTGTTTATAAGGAAATAGAAGTTTGAAAATAAGGTTTATAATTCTTGTTCAATAACGTTAATGAAAATTATTATAGTTGATGAAAATGACCATCATGTCAAGCAGTTATTCCTAGATAATTATTTTTTCCTCCAGCAACCCTCCTTCCCATTTTACCTCTAAGCTTTCAAACCTCCTGGCAGGATTGAGCCATACAGCTCAATTTCTGTCCAGCTTGTGAACCCCACGTAGGTGCCACCATGCTGCTGGGGTTACGGCACTTCATTTGGAAGCCAGCAAGACTTGATTCACTCTTGCAGGTTTACTTCAAAATGGGTTAAGCTAGAGGTGAAGAAACTCTTTAGGGTTTTTTTAGCTGCAGACTAGACACGGTGCATAACACTGACTAATGTTTAAAACTGTTTTTTCAAGGCGAATAACCCGGCTTTGTCGTAACACAGAAAGGTGGAAGAAGACTGTTGACCTGCATTGCCCAGCTTTGGAGAGGAAGAGGAAAACTCAGTGTTAACTCCTGCCATGCCTGGGAACAGCAGGGCCAGTGCTGCCCTTTGGCTGCTGTGCAGTATGCACGGTTGTGAGCCTGCCTCCCCAATATAGTAATATCTCCAAATAACAAATGAAGTATCCTAGCTCATGTGCTAAGCGTGTGTCTTCCTCTAGCGCCTTTAAGCCCTAAATTCATTCCCCACAGACTGCTTCAGTATTTTATGTAAGAACAAGCTACACATAAAATAACAATGAATACAAAATGCCCTAAATATCTCAACATCCTCAAGTTGTGGTTTTTTAATAAATATATTATGAATTTAAACCTTTCTGAATTTCTTTATATATAATGCAATTCTCCACTTAATTTTCATCAAACTTTATAATAGAATACAATTTTCAGAAAAGAAAGAGACAATTTGCCAACACTGAGGGCAATGCACACATAATAGTAATAAAACCCACTTTGTTTTCTGGAGCTTGAAACTATTGGACTGAACTGAGATAATCAGATTTACCTTTGCTTTAACTATACCATGCTAGGAGACAAACTGTGCCTTACTGCAGAGCTGTTGTGTTGGGCAAAATTAAAGGGTGAGGAAATGCAATTGCCAGGGAAAGGCAACTCATTTTGGCATCCCCCACACCACCTTGGGTTCCCCAGTGCCCTCGAGGCTGTGCTCTCCTGCTGAAACTCAGCAGCCCCTGTGTGGTCTTGGGGTCAGCCTCAGCCCCCGTGGTCCCCATGAGATAGGAGAGAGGTACCGAGGGGAGCCCTTGGTGGCAGCCCTGAGACAGCATGAAAGTCTTTGAAGTGGGAGAGTGGGAAATCTGCAGAGTCTCAGCCTGGCAGAATCGTCTCTCAAAATTTCCTCCCCTTTTCCTTCTCCCCCCATATGTGGGGCACTGTGCCTGCTTGTTTTTCCCTTTCCTAGGGCTTGCTGCAGACGTTTCTTCTTTCTTTTTCCTTTCGCCCCACCCATCACTCCAGAGGTCTCAGATCTTTGATGGTTTTTCTTTTGTACATATGACACCTGTGCTTAATTTCCAGTCTCAGATTTCAGAAGAGCACAGCACCAGTTTGTACTTTCAAAATAAACTATGATGGCAGCCAGCCACTGTAATCAAATGAATATTTTTACTAGCAGCATGGATTTGAAGAGGATACATTACAATTCAACTCTAGAACATGTTTACTCTTTTTGAACTTGAGAATTAGTAGGAGTTGAATATATGAAACTGTTAAAAGCCCATTTGAATAAAACATTGGCAAGGGGCCCAAGCCAAAGCCCAGGGATGTCAATGAGAGACATTTTCTTGGCTTCAGTGCACTATATGGTTGGCTTTAGAGAAACAGAGGTTTTTCCAGTTATATGAAAGCAATTCTGGGATAGTCATTTGGTTTTCAATAAAATCAGTCTTGCATGTCTGGTAGCTTAGCTCATACAAAGCTCACAGGTGAGTGCATGAGCACCCACAGGTTGCTAGAGAAAACAAAGGCCACATGTCAGGCTAATAAAGAGAAAAAGTAAAGTACATGTCACAATTAATTAAAGACCCAATACTTAGAAAGTTAAAAAAAAAAAAAAAAAAAAAAAAAAAAGAACAGTAAAAAGATCATGTATCAGAAAATATTTTCAAAGTACACTTTAAATATGGCAATTACAGAAGATACTTATATGGAAATACTGGAGAAGTTATGAATTTTCAAACTTTGTTGAATTTGGGTAGCAGCACATTAGGAGATGAATGTCAAAACAGGTCTGTCTTGAGTGTTCCTCAGTTATTCCTGGTGATCTCTACTCTGCAAATTGATATGGGACATATTAGAAAAAAGCTGGGGCTACTACAGATCTTCTCAGGCTGTTATACACTGTTTCATGTAAGGGTTGATGAATCTAAGTGGGTTACCTTGCTAGTATAGCTAGACTTCCGATTACTTTTCATAGTGGCACAAAATTAGATCCCCTCAGATAGCATATTAACATTCTGGTAAAAAAAACCCAAAGAATGGTTTGTGGCAAATCTGGAGAATGCATTCTAATGTCCTGAAGGCATTTGATTCATTTATGCTGCAGAAAACAGCCCTTTTTTGAGTGCAGGTTGTAAAAATTGCCATGAAGAAATAAACTGGTGTGGATCAGTTGTGCTGATTGATTAATACAATCCATGCTCATGTCCTTTATAGCCTTTTGTGGGTAGTCTGATCTGCAGAATAGACTTGTGTACTCAGGAAGATGAAATTACTTAACTTTGATATGCCAGTTAAGTTATAGATTCCAGGCCATGCAGCTGTTGCACTCAGCAGGTTTTGTAGTAAGGGCTGCATATGAAGATCTGGCCCTGGCTGTTACAGCGTATGCACATGGGATGGTCACAAATAATGATGGTACTAACTGTTACAATCTGCCTTTATTCACGTGAAAGGAATAAAAGCAAAAGTTGTTGTGTTACTGGTGCTGTTTGCAATACAACTTACATTGCGTATGCAGAAACAGAAGAAAACACTTTGTTGGTTGTACTACAAGCTGAGGAATTTTGCATTCTTCCTTGTTGCCCCCCGTGAGAAGACCGTGGTAAGAATGAAGAAGAATAACCCCAGTGCTTGGCCAAAAAGGCTGTGTTGCCTCAACATCAGTTTTTCTGACATGTACTCAATGTTTCAAACTTATCAGACATGAAGGTGAAAGCCTTTTCATTACAACACCTTATGACCTTTACAGGCAGGTTTATCCTGCCCCATCATGCCTGACAAGTACTTGTAGCTAGATTATTTCTGTTACTGGGATAAAAATATCCCAAAGGGTCATTATGGTGAAGTCTACAAACATATGGACTACCTAGTAATTAATTTACAATATTATTTCACTCACATGGTATATTTCACTGTGAAGGCATTTTGTATGTTTTAGGGACATATTTTCAAAGCATTTTTCTATGCATTTCATGCATGGGTTTTGAGCAGGTGTTTTGCAGCTTTGGCTACTTATGGCTTTGAATATCATCTCTTTTCATATGCACAAATACCCCTGTTGGGTTGGGCTATAACATCCTACAGTTGCGCCAAAATTAATTAAATGCTCTTCCCTCAGGGATTAGCAGAACGATGGTTTGAATGAAAACAAGACTGATACATGGACGTAGAGAAAATCATTCATGGAGGGTTTTTACAGAGGATGGGTGTTGTTTCATTTTCAAACGACATTTCCTACGATATTTCCTGTACCGACATCCAAGGCAGAAGGCATGGGGGCAACACTTCTCAGCTAGGGCTTCTCAGCCGTGCTGGGGGGAGCAGTGAGGGACAGCACCAAGTGAGACTCCCCGCTGCGGGCCCGGAGGCCCCTGTCTGCCCACCAGACCCATGGACAAGGGGGGGTTCTCACAGAGGCCACCCTGCAGCCCCACTGTCAACATCTTGCCACCTACACCCCATACATCCTGTGTCTGGGGAGGAATAACCCCCGGCACAAATAGAGGCTGGATGCAGAAGAGGACCTGGGGTGCTGGTGCACACCAAGCTGACCATGAGCCAGCAATACACCCTCGCAGCAAAAAAGGACCACAGCCTGTTGGCTGTGGCAGAGCATTGCCAGCAGGTCTGAAAATGTGATCCTTCCCCTCTGTTCAGCCCTGCGTGCTGGGTCCAGTGCTGGGATACCCAGTACAGGAGAGATATGGGCACACTGGAGTGAGTCAAGGTACACCAAGATGATAAAGGGAGTGGAGCATCTGTCGTATGAGGAGAGGCTGAGAGCTGGGACTGTCCAGCCTGGAGAAGAGAAGGCTCGGGGGGATCTTATCAATGTGCATAAACACTGGAGGGGAGGGAATGAAGAAGAGGGAGCCAGGCTCTCCTCAGTGGTGCCCAGTGAACAGACAAGAGGCAATAGGCACAAACTGAAATACAGAAAGTTCCATTTAAACATAAGACAAAACTTTTTTTACTGGGAGGATAGTCAAACACTGTCACAGGTTCTCCAGAGAGGTTGTGGAGTCCCCATTCTTGGTCCTGGCAACCAGCTGCAAGGTGCCCCTGCTTGAGCAGGGGGGTTGGACAAGATGACCTCCAGAGGTCCCTTCCAACCTCAACCATTCTGTGATTCTGTAATATTGCATGTCTCTAGAAGTCTTATTTTAGATTAAAAATTTTCCTCAAGCATCCACAAAGAGTCTTTAAATGCTTTCCAGATCATCATGCTTTTTCCTGCTATATGAATGCAAGTCACCTATGCAGCGAAAGAGCAAGAGGAAAGCTCTTCAGACCAGCAGAGGAGCTCCCATACCACATCTGGCTGCACATTAAGAGGCCAGGACAGAGATTCAGTAAAGCTAAAAATCACTCGTTGTCACAAAAATATTTGTGTGTGAACTGCCTGTGAATGAAATTAGTTTGGAAATTTGAAGGTGATCATTATCACAAAAGGAAGGATGTTCACTCTGCCAGCTGGTTAAGCGAAGCAAAACTCCCTAACTGTTTTGGAAATGGTGCCCACTGAGCTAATGAAAGGAATCAGAAAAGTCACTTGGTACCATATCAAAGGGCTAGGTTTCACAAGCCCAAGAGATGCTTTTGAGCCCTTTGTTTCTGTTACACATGCAAACATATAAAAGAATATATAACAAAGTTGTAGAGCCATACGATGATTTGACAGTCTTTTTAATAGTTTGCTTTCTGTATGAGATCAAATCTTCATGAGGCTTCAAGCAATCTATCATTGTCATCTAAATCAATCTGCCACAGAAATGTTAGCACTTCTCTTTAAATTTATACTCTTTTTACCTCTTCGTCCAACATATTCCTGCCCCAAAGCCAGTAAGAAGTGTTATATTAAGAGCAAGAAATTACTTGTGCTTTAAAACTTCTGTTGCTTGAGAAAGTTATTTGCTTTTTTAATTGTTATCAGAATGTTGTAATTTTAAAGTTTTCTCGGTACCGATAAAGTGTAAAACCAGATATCACAATGAGAAATACAATCTTGAATCCAACACTAAAGGGCTACCACAGACTCCTTTTGCAAAATGGGTCCTTGTTTCCAGTCTTGGAAGGTGCAGATGTATGGAAATTTATATGTGTATCCCTTTCACATGTGGATATAACATTTTAAGCTGCTTATATAAGCTTTTACAGTTCCTTCTGAGAGCTGAACACTGGTGACTATTTCCTTGTTTTTCAAAAAGGAAAGTTCTAAAAAATTGCTTGAAACTCTCAGGTGCTCCTGGTTGGGATTTTTGTTGTTTTGTTTTGTTTTGTTTTGTTTTGTTTTTAGAGCAAAACAACATTTGCAAAAGTTATAATGTTGCAGATATATAACCAGTTATAACCACTTGCAAGAACCTGCATCACTTACTCTTGGCTTTAATGCTCCTGAGTATTTAATCCACCCCAAACTCACTGTTCAAAAACTTTTGCACCATGCTACAAACTGCATGTGCGCTACTTACATACACACTGTTAACTTTCTCATCCCCAACATTTAGTCACCTCAGGGGAAAGAAAGTGGCAGCTGTGTTACACTACACGTAATGAAACTGCACATGCAGATTACAACAGAGATTCCAGTTTCAACATAAAGGTATTTCAATTTGCTTCTTTAGCGCCCCTTGATGAGCTACAAGAACAACAGAAGTTCTCTTCTCCTTTCCCTTGGCTGATTGCCCAACAAATTTTGCTCACTCACAGCCCTGAAGACAGCTCTTGATTGTGTTTTGATGTTTCTGCTGACCTATTACTGTATTGACTATATGGCAGCCAAAACATACATTTGTGTTCTCATTTTTCTCCTGCACTCCTTCCACTCAATCAAACAGGCACACAAACTTCCACTGAACAGGAGAATGCTTTTAAGCCATGATGGTGCTCCTGGGAACGGTGTCTTAAGAAATCTCTTTTCTCTTTAAAGAAACACACTTAGCTGACTGCTGAGACTTGCCATTTTTGCCTTTCTCTCCTTTTGTTTTGTTTTGTTTTGCTTCTCCCACACTCAGAATATAACACTCATATTCACCTTGGCATGGAAATTACCTTTGTAAAAAAATATTTCCTCTGTGGCAGCTCCTTCTATCCTATGAAATATTTAGTGGGAGTGGTGTCTTCTGTGATGTGAAGTACTGGATTTTTAATTTGGAGTAGATTGCTGGCGATGATTTTTTTATAAGGTGCAGCTGTCCATTTGAATTATCATCAGATGACATTGCTTGCTGCAGACATGAAAGACCCAAATATGTCTCCAAAGCACTTCTCATCCTGTGGGGCACATATGGAATTAGACCGAAGTTTACGTTAGGTGCCTTACATAGCATTACAATCCCACACTGCCTTACATTTTTAGTACCACCAGGTTTCAGTTATGAAACTTGAGTTCCTGAGAGCTGCTGCGTATCAGCAGAATTACTTCCACTCTATAAAGACAACTTCATTGTCTTGCCTTTGCTTTGGCTCCTTTTCCTCTCCGTAGTTAGAATCATTTGCAATACACCTCTGGCTGTATCAAAAGCCCTCTCAGTGCCTGCCTTTTCTTCTGGTGATCATATAACAGCACCAGAGAATACCTCTGGTGACATCTCTTTTTGGATGGAGGGACTGTTTTTTTCTGGAGGTGGGCCGGAGCTGAGGTGTCTGTGCCAAACACAGGGCATCTCAGCTCAATTTTCAGCTCTGCTACTGGTTTCCAGGGTGACCTTGACCAAGAGCACTTAGTCTTTTGGCTGGACAGCACAGATTAATCCTGATCTTTCTGTTTCCCTATCAACGTTTTGGGGCAGGTAGAATATGCTGAAAACCAGTCCCAGCTGACAGGGTCTTGATTACTTGGGTACTGCCAACTTTCTTTGCAAAATCAGATTTTTACTCTGACTTACACCAATATTGGCAGCAGAACTGGAAGCATTCAGTCTATCTCACACCATTACGATTCTGCAGTCTGTTTATCAGTAGGCATTTATCCACGGTTCATTACTGGAAACACTGTGAGACGCATCTGCATACATAATGCTTCTAACAGGCATTTACTCAGTGTTTCTTAATGGCTCTTTACTGAAATAGATAGATCTGATTGTACACTTTCATATGTTAGACATAGCTGGAGGCACGGAGATTCAAAGCAGGCACTGTTAAACAGTTCAGCACTGGCACCAAATACTGCAGTACAAGCTGGTTGTCTGTACACTGGGATATGTTGCAACATTAACGTTTTAAGACAACCCCATAGAAAATCAAGACTGGTGAAGCTGGTGGAAAGGCACTAATACCACAGCACGAACCATAATTTTATCTACCTTGAAATGGTTCCTAACTGATGCTCAGCATTTAAAGATAATGGAGAATATAGGGACTCTCACCTTCTTTGCAAACAAAACATTAAAAAAATAAGGAAACTGGGAACAAGTGCAGGGAATGTGGGGAGCATTCATTTTGTCCTAAATCTTGGACCAGATCTTGCCTTGCATTTTGCAGGATTTCCTTTTGCAGATCATTCAGGCCCAGACTGAGCATGCTTCAACATTTGTGTAGACCTGTCTTCGTAGGTGAAACATTACATAGCTGATCAGTGTTGTATTTTGTAACTGAATTTCCTCAGCAAAAACACTCAGTGATAAAATAAGCACATCCTTGTTCCTGCTGCATGTGCCACGCTCACTGTAGAATTCCTTCAGTTCTTGAAGGCTTCTTGAGAAATCCAGATTCCCGTGGTTTATTCTCTCTTCTGAAAGTGGGAATACAGCTACTTTCTTTTGACCATTTTGTTAGTCCTTGCTATATAGGTTGCCAGTGCTGTGGGACAAGGCCTTGGTACAGTATCTAGGATAACAAAGTCTCTATGCGAGGCAGGTGCTCTTCGGAGCTATTGCAGTGCAAACAGTAGCAGCACTCTAACCAGCACAGAATTGTTTTCTGTTATTTCATTGACAACATATTTGAGCTTTTCATCTGCAGGATGAACTTCTTTTTCTTATACTTTATTACCAACTGGTCAAAATGGGAAGAAATGCCTATACATGCCTCTGAGATACGATTCTTGTTCACATCACATTTATTGAATTAAAAATAATAAAATCAATCTTTTATAATTTACTTATAAATTGTACTTATAAAAGAAAAAATGCCCAGGAGACAAAGACACATGAACTTTTTCCTGCTTAGCAACTTCTAAGTACCTGAAGGCTAAAGCAATAAATGCTTTAGAGTTGTTTGTCTAGTCTATTTATCCAGAAAGGTAAATCATTTGTTGTTATTAGTTTTATCAGATATCACAGATGCAGCAGACCTTTTCTCCTAACATTTGAATTATACAAAATCTGTGACATGACCCATGCCAAGTCTAGTAAAAACCTCATTAGAGCTGCCGAAATAGTCTCAAACCCTACTGACCGCAGTTAAATTTTGGGGTTGGTATCTTTCCAGGTTTAAGCCCCAAGTAACGTAGCCAAAATGAACATTGTGTTACAAAAATGGAGAAAATTATTGTTAAAAACACAAGCCTTTGGAAATCAGGATGTGTCAGAGTTAAGACTGCCTATGAGTCCCTGACTGTTTGCATTATGGTGTAAATATTGAATGATGTAGTATCGTTTCCCTAGAGACATTTTCATGACGGGCAGCTGGACATTTAGCCCTACTGAGGTGATAGTGCCTGGGTAGAGCCCAGAAACACACAAATCAGGGGATGAAATATGCTAAATAAAGCCAAAACTCCAGGTAATTCAGGTTCCAAACCTGCAAACTGCTGCTGAGCGTGTTTCTCAGGGACATTCATCACAGTCAAATTTGCACGGCAAGGCAATAGGTGGCCTCCCAGTGATAGAAGGGCTCTAAATAAAAACTAAAGCACCAGATCTCTTCAACAAAGTGTGTGTGTGGGTTGTTTGTTTGCTTGCTTTTATCATTTTAAAAGACACTAAAGTATATATGGTAGATCTTATTTAGAGGATATTTTTTCCCTTGTAATATATATGCCCTCCTATTATGTAGCTTCATTGAATACACTTTATTTGGAAGTCCTTCAAACAATTCCACCTTAAGCAGAGTCTCTGCACAGCAGATTTCACTCCAAGTGCTAAAATGTGGGAAAATTAAAACCAACTAAAACTGTAGTTTGTGATAAGCATTAGATAGCAAGTTAAACAGTCGATGCTACTTTTATGTAAGACCAAGAATGGTAACTTGGTGAAAAGCTAAAGTAGCTGCAGTTAGTTGCAGCCAGTTGGACTAGAGGCAGAGACATGGTACCTTGTATTTATACAGCCTGGTATTTCCACATATATAAATAAGGAGTTTAAATCCTGCTGATTAACAAATTTCTATGAGCCTGATTTTCCCCAGAATTCAACAGGCTTAAAACATGACAATTGTCTAATTTTTATTAGAAATAATATTTTAAGTTGTTTATGAATAGCTCATTTTTTTCAATCCAATGCACTGTAGTAGTAGCAACCATAATTGTTAAGTAATAATTGCATTCATAAAGCCAAGATGGAGGAATGTAAGTGTTTAAGCTGTTGAGCTTTGTATTAAACAACAAGCTTTTGAGTTATGGAATAAAAGAACCCAAAACAAAGCAAATGATAAAATACTGTGTCCCTATTTCAACTCTTTTGACACTAATATTAGGAAGTCAATTTCTACCCAGTGACAGTAAAGATACTTCAGCACAGGCTGACAGACTGATTTGACAGAGAGCTCTATGGCCGCAGAGAGAAATGTTTTTCTTAATGTTGAAGGCCTGTGGCCCTGATTCAGAGCAGCGCTTCCAGGCGTGTGAAGCACAGGCTGACGTCCCCTTCAGGGCTGGGGAGCCTGTGCTCAGAGTCTGGCCCTCACAGACCGCCCAGCACAGGCAGGTCTGAGGCCAGTGCCATTTACAATGTGATGACAGGCCTGGCACACCATAAAAAAGGGGCTCCGGGAAAATCTGTGTGCTCTGTTGGGGTCCCTGTGCTTAAGCAGACTGATTTGAAGTACTGTAAATGTAAATGCAGGCCCGATATTATTGCCTGAGAAATAGGCTCCTTGGCATGCATAAAGCTTAAGAAATCTCAGAAAATATTAGCACGTAATTATGTAGCTGACAACCTTTTATTTTAATTTGGATTTGCCTCACACAGCTACAAAATTCTCCCTGTTACGGCACAACCAGGCGAACTGGTATTATTACTTTGCAATACCCAGGCGACAAATAAAAAAGGAAGCCTAATAATTTTCATGCAATTAGAAGAGACTACAAAATTCAGGACAGGGAAATTATGTGTTTACAGCAAAAAACAGTGCAGATATGATTCTTTCTTTTATCCCAAAGCTTACAAGAAACAATCCTGAGGCACACGGCTCTAAAATGCTGTTTCAATTGAAAAACAGAAAAAAAACCCCAAACTTTAATAACGTTTTCAATTTCAGCTATTTCTTTCACAAAAAAATAGCTTGAATTTTTAAAACAGAATTAAATAAATTTTGATTTCTAAATTACAGATTGCCATACTCTGGTACTACTAACTACATCAATTATCACCAACTAGAAAGAACTATACTGTAAAGTGGTGATGGTAACACAAAGATTTATGAAATCTCAGTACAACTCCTGTGATATACTTTGAATGTATTTTCCAAGGAAACTTTTCTGTGCAATGCTCTTTATGATGGTATTTCAATACAAAAAAAAATAGATCTAGCATGAGATAATGAAGTTCAAGATACCCAGAATAATTTGTAGCAGTCATTATGGTTTGGAGTAGTTCTTAATTGTGAACCCACTACAGAAATTGTAAAGGCAGAAGGCATTTGATCAGCAGCCAACAATAAAGTAGAGTCTCCTCCAAATAAAATACAGTGTGCAGAAGAATCTGTTTTAATGCCAAATAATGTTTTATTCTAAGAAAATGTACTTGTGGAACACACATTTTCTGGAATGAGTCCAAACTTAAGGTTTTCCTCTGCAGACCCAGAGGCAGAAGGTGAGATGGTACCAGAAACGCATACCAAACCATAAAGTTAGTCTTGTTCTGCCCTCCCTTTTCAAGAAACAACCAAAGCGTAAACCTTTTTTTTTCTGTTTTCTGAACTAATCTGTTCTGCGATATCCAGTCTGAAGCCTTTCATACTCTCAGAAACATACTGAGAGCTGAAAAAGAGCTACAACTGGTAGCTCCCTCCTGGGTTTTTTGCAGTAGTGCAAGTCCCGACTGAGCCTTAAAACCACGTAACAGCTCACCTCTTGTTTGTCTGCTCCTTCCTTAGGCAGACCTTCGGATTGCTTTGGTTACTGCTCGTCATCGCTTCGTGTATGGGTGACATACCACATCCGACTCAGACGCTGGACAAAGAGTCAGCCACCCTACAGAGAAAGTCTCTGAATTTTGTCATTGATAATGCAAATATTTTAGAGACAGGAATATCACACTGTAGTGGTGTAGTCGCGGTAACACAAACATACTCAGTAACTGCGATTAGCCTGCACGGTACTTCTCAGGCATTTGGCTAAATCAGTGGTGGTTCTGCTACTGAATTGGCTTTACAGAGAGGCTTTACAATTTGCCTTATCTTTTGTGCTACTTTTGACTACCCATTTTCAGTAATTTCAAGATTAAGTTACTTGGCGTTCATTAGTTTTCCTTCTGGCATCTCACACATTTAAAGTGACTCATGTGCTTAAGCACCATGTTATACAAGGAGCTTAATCTCCGCTTTCCTTCTTACACATAAGAGGGAGGCAATATTCCCAACTCCCGCATTAATGCAGCCCCATATGGTTAATATCTCCTGCTGGAAACACACCCCAATAAAAGCACTCTTAAAAAGATAATGCTTATGAAAAAGCACTGTGTCGTTATAAAGATTTGGGATAGTTTACCAACATTTCTGAACCTTTTTTTTTCATGCAGACACAGTCCTTAAATCTTTCCCAGGAATGGAGTGGTGTTCCAGCAAAGCTAGAAAAAAATTCCTTTCCTTTGGAAAGAGACTCCTTCATTTTGCCATCTGTCTTCATCAGACTTCTCCTGGCCAGAAGCATTTAAAATAATTTATCTAATAAAGCCCCTTGGGGAAGCCCTGTCTCGCTGTATGTTTGGCTTTGAAGCCAGTTTGTTGGTGGCATATAGTGAGCCAAATTAGCAGATGACACCCGGAGGGAAATTCTGCTTGTTTCCTCAAAGGTCAGTTCAGTAAAGATGGCAACATCTTCATTTGGGCACGTGACTTGGGTACTCAAAGGCACTGCAGTGACAACTTCACTGTTGCCATATGCTCTAACCATCTGGATTGATCATGTGTGATGGATGTGGTAGGGCACTTTTTTCACTTAGGATTGCTAACTAGAACCATTTCTTTTGTAAAGAAATCTTCATTACCAGAAAAGTATATTTAACATAAAAACATAAACACATTCACATTTATAGCAAAAAGAGATATGAAAGACTTTGTGGTGGTTCATTGGGCGTTCAGCTACTTGGGCATAGTAGTATTGTTAAATGCCCAAAACAGAAGGTAGGAATGTGTCTCTTAAAAGTTCAGCCATTTATAGGCTGTGATTCTAATTAACTTCATTAGATCATATAAGCTTTGCTAGCTGATGTAGGGATTTAAAATGTTGCTGTGGAACAAATACAAAATTAAAAGTTAACCTCTCTCAAGTCCAATAGTGTGGACATGGATACTGATAGTCCTGATCATAGAATCATAGAATCATAGAATCATAGAATCATTGAGGTTGGAAAAGACCTCTAAGATCATCAA
>NW_008794854.1:2025364-2030223 GCF_000699145.1 Aptenodytes forsteri | reverse complement strand
GAGTCCACCTGTCTAAGCCGTGAGCCGCCAGCTTCTCTAGGAGAATGCTGTGGGAGACGGTGTATCAGATCAGCAAACTCTGGCTTACAGACTTTTGGGGCATGCTATTACAACCACCTATATTTCAGCAGGCTTTTACACAGGAAAGAAAGAGTGCAATAAAGTTTGGAGCTGATGCTAGAGATGGGAGAATGTCAACTGATATGCTTTATATATTTGCTTAACTGTGTTTTATAGGTATAAAAAAACCCTGATTTTTTTAAAGGAGTATTTTTAAGACAATATAATATCCACAGTTTTTAAGAGCATCTGCTTCCTACAAATGACAGCTGGAGTTATGAGAGACTTCAGGTTTAATAAAGTAATTGAGAAATTCTTCTAAATATAACTTTGTCATACCTAATTGAAGCTTTTTTTTTAAATAAACATTTGCATGTTTGACAGGTTATTGGTCTATGGTTCCAATCCTGATACTACATATGTTGAATTCTATGAATCTCTCATGAGCATTTTTGACTCCGGTGGGATCGAATAGGAAACAAGACGCTGCCCAAAGAATAAAGGTAATAACAAACAACCCGATGTATACAAATCTGATGACCTGACCACAAATACTGATGGAACTGTGAGATTCATAAGATTCAATTTCTCTCTCCCCATCATTTACGCAATCATCCCTCAGTGAAATTTTAGAATATTTTCTGGTGAGCCAGTTTTAATACTTTGAATTTCAAAATGACATCTTCGCATCTCACTAATGCTTTTTCTCTGCATTTCCTTCCATTTTTTTTTCAGAGATTTACTCATCTGATTTGCTCTGTACCTTTAAGAGAATGTTTTGGTAATCTAACATGAAAAGGTTAGAAAAAATGGATGAACAATAAAACCAGGATTTAGATCTTGTCATCATTAATTTATCATTAATAAAGCATATATATATCAAAGATAAAGACAAAATGGAGTGTGGTATCGGGATGAATTGTTCACCAAAGAAAATATTGTAAACATTATCAATTAATCTAATTTGTATTTGAAAATATTTAATAATACATGCAATCTATTATTTTCAAAGTATCTGCAGTTGACATTTATACGTTTATAGCAAGTCACCCAAACCGAAGAATGAACACCTGCATTGAAAGAGTTCACGATCAAGCTCAATCACAACTATCACACAGATGATTTGCATTTTCAAATTATTACTTGAAATCTATGCACTTGAGATACTGATGAGTAGGGAATAATTATTGACTGCCTTTACAATAAAAGAACTAAGGAATATCAAGAGACACTGGGAGATGACAGGTTTGAAACAAACAAAACCAGTCTCTTTTTCATGCTGTGTACAATTAAGCTATTGAATTCCTTGTCAGAAGGTGTTCAGGATGCTTAAAGTTTCTAGAGGTTGAAAGGCAACTGAGCAAGTTGATGGAGGAAAAAAGAATCTATTGAAGGCTGTTGAATATAAAAGGATACTTCAGTGTTTTCAGAAGTGCCTGAATTACTAATTATTGAGGCTTCAGAAAATATTTCTGGCTTTCAGAGAAAGAGTACACTAACACTTATCCTGTACTTCCACAGGCTTCTGCAATAACCACAGTTAGAGGTGGACCTTTAATCTGACCCTATACAGCTGTTCTTACGGGATGTCTGTCTCTCGATGTTTATTTCAAACATACTGTAAGATGGTGTTTCAAAAGCAAGATTATGCATCATAGGCTCCTAGAGTTAGGTTTACTAAACCTGAGATGATTTTTACTAGATTCCAAGCTGCGAAGGCAAAGCCTGGTTTCACAGCCACCAGTCAGTTACGTGGGGCAGCAGCTAAACCAGCAAGAAACATGTCCATCTCAGCGAGAAGCTCCTTGGGCGTATGGGACACTCAACTCTGCAGCAGCCCAATTAGCCTCAGTACCACCAGGCAGTGACCCCACTCTTCCCAGGACAGGGCAATTTTAAGCACCTTTACTTCTCAGTTTCTCAAATATAAAAGCATCTCCTCCCCTGCCCCCACAAAGACTGTTGTGAAGAACTGAAAGAAGTAAATAAACGGATGAATCCAGGAAATCTAAGAGAATATGAACTGTCAATAGCCAGATGACAAAATTTAAACTATGTTCACATTTTCAGATCATCAGAAGCTACTATTAATTCATTGTGGGTTGCTCTGGAGGGATGCTAGCAGTAGGTTTAATATACATGAAGATCTTTGCTATTTACAAATCATCATCTCTTTGGAAGAACCGCTGATACTACAAGCTGCAATCACGCTTTCCTGAAATACTGTAAGTTGGTTTAATAAGGTGCAATAAAACATTTAAATTAATCTTTGCATGCCAAATGTATGATTAACTCCATAGGAAACAAAAAAGGAAGCATTATACATTTGTTTAATAAATTCTTTCTTATTAAGAGAACTAAATATGTATTGCAGTTTTTCTGAAAAAGGAAAAAAGATTTTCTGAAGTAAATAAACCCTTATAACTGTGTAATATTTGATCTTTTATGAATATTTATTTTTAAAACGTATCAGAAATAATATTGTGTAATTTGTAAATCTGGGCAATTTGGATATTCTGGTCCCTGATTTAACAAACTTTTTAAATTAGGGATCTGCTTAAGCAAAGGGGAATTTAAGAAGTGTGTGAAGAGAGGCAGGAACTGTAGCAGTGCCTGATGTGGTGTGGAAGTCTGAATCACACAGCTCCTCTTGTGGCCTGCCTGGCTTTCATTTTTGTTATGCTTAGGGGCTTGATCAAGAAGCCAGCAGTAGCTCAGGTCTGTCAAGTCTGCTGCAGGTAACTATCCTATTACTTCAGCATCTTTGGTAGAAAAATTAATCAACATCCATGTTGGTAAAAAATTTTTCCTCTCATGGGCATCCTTGCAGCACTAAAACACTGGTTTTGCAAACACTTACATACTTTCCAAGTCCCAGGTTCCCATGCTCTGCAGTTCACACCCAAGCCTCTGGTGCTAGTAAAGAATAGCTTCCTTGGTGGCAGCAGCAGCACAGCATCTGCTCATGTGCTGAGAGTCACACCTCCAGCCTTACTTCCCCCTCTTCCAGGGATTCAGTAGCAGTTTCGGCCTTTAGTATTATTTCCAGCTTTTCATAGGTGTTAAACAATATGTTTTGGTGCAAGGGCCAAATATATCCCTGAGGAGGATGTGGTGGCCATAGATATCTCTACATCCATGGCACAAAAGGGCCATGGAGAATAGATGCACCACTCCAAATTGTCTTGTGTGTTTCCACTTGCATGAGATGGTTCGGGAACTCTTGTTTTAACAAGCGTAAGTATGTATGGAATATTACTTGTCTTGAATGACCTACTGGCAATCTTTAAGTTAGGTATGTGTCGAAATATTTGTAGGAACATGACGTTAGTCTAATGTCACAAGAGTCAACACTCCAGTGTCAGCAAATAGTTACCTGATCTAGATGTATTTAAAGCTGGAGGAAGAAATGACTCAACGCTGCAAGTAATAAACCAACAACAGGAGAAAAAAGGAATAAATTGTTTGTATCTTCAGCTTTGTATGGCCTGTTCTAACAACACGTTCCTACATCCCATAAAGCTCTCACTTCCATTGCCAACAGATATCATCTGACAATATGCTCCTCATCTTCACAATTTAATCTCACAGAAAACTTTCATGCGGACTTTGCATGCTTTTATACCACTAAGTGTGCATATCTGACTGTCACAAATCTTTCATTTGAGAAGCTATTCTGATTTAGCGTTGGTGAAGTCACTTAGCTTCTCTTAAAACAGAGCTGTAATACAATCATAACTCCAAGGCAGTTTTAAACACAGTTTCTCAGAATCACAATTAATGCTTAAATGTGATCACTCACAAAAACCTCTATATTCACAGCTCGCATGATGGCTCTTGATTCCTTAGAAGGGAAATGTCATGTAGTCTATCTTAGTATTCTGCTAGCTGAGCTGTGGAGTAAAGCAGAATTCAGAGTATCAGGGCAATGAGCTTCTGACTGCCTCTCCTGAAACCCACAGGAACCCACAGAAACCCAAAAGAAGAGAGAGAACAGGCAGCGCTGAAAAGGGTGCAGCATGCTCAAAGCATTGGAAAGTAAATAAAAATAGAATTTTAGAAAGAAAAAGGTACACCTATTTATTCAAAATTAGTTGATAAACTGCCCTATGTAAATATTGATAAAATGAAATCATATTTTAAATGCTGGTTACACACTCCTAGGAGACGATGTCCATACATGTGTTCAGCTCTTCTGTTTTTGAACACCCGAAACAAAGTTATTACTGTGTTTTATGACATGCCAGACCATTCAGAAACTTCATACAGTTTTTCCATGTCAGTTTGCATATTGCAATTCATTTGGCTAAAATACCATACCAAGTGTTCAAGACATGCATTGTGAAGGCGTTGTACTTCATTGCTATTGCCATCAGAAATGTGCTATGGAACTTCCCACTACCTTCACTGACACCGTACAGGACTTCTAAAGATATTGCTGGAATCAACACTATTACAGGCAGCTGCGTATGCACACAGGTATGATATTGTTGTGGTTTAACCTGGCAGGCAGCTAAACACCACACAACCGTTCGCTCACTCCCCGCCTCGCAGTGGGATGGGGGAGAGAATCGGAAAAAAAAGTAAAATTTGTGGGTTGAGATAAAGACAGTTTAATAGGACAGAAAAGGAAGGGAAGATAATAATAATAATAATAATAATAATAATAATAATAATAATAATAATAATGATGATGATGATGATGATGATGATGATGATGATGATGATGATGATGATGATGATGATGATGATGATGATGATGATGATGATAAAAGAATATACAAAATAAGTGATGCACG
>NW_008794854.1:2023353-2025249 GCF_000699145.1 Aptenodytes forsteri | reverse complement strand
TAAGCACTGCTTAGCAACAACTAAAACATGGGTGTGTTATCAACATTATTCTCATGCTAAATCCAACACGCAGCACTGTACCAGCTACTAGGAAGAAAATTAACTCTATCCCAGCCGAAACCAGGACAGATGTTTATTAATTGTGAAGTCAGCTCTGCCAGCCACAGATTTAAAAAGCCTTCCAGTGAAAGGCAAATTCTCTTTTTTTGACAGAAATCATGTTCAGCCTACATAAGAAAAGCCTTTAATCTGATGCCCCATCATTTTGCTCATCTTTGGTTTTCACTTCAAATATGACTATATCAATCAAATATGATAGCGCTCCCAGACTGCTTTGCATTTGGAAGCCTAAGGGAAGCATCTCATAATGTTGTATGGCTCACCTCACCAGTATGTTGCTTTCTTCTTTAGTCTGATTTGCTGGAGTCATAAAAACTTTCATTGACTAAAATAGCCAGCTTATATAGATTGAGTAGAACCAGGGAAGAGAAAAGCCTATTTCATGAAAAATAAATCAGATATGAACATAATGGCTTCTCAATGGGTTTTATAAAGATTCATTTTAACCAGATGATTTAACAGAGTGAGTGGGAAATAGGTGGAGAAAGGGGAAAGAGATGAGAAAAGAGGGAAATAAAGTACTTAGCTGACTAAATGGTAACATGAAAGAAATACAAGAAGCTTTGGAAAGAGGATAGGGGCACATGGGCTTATCGAACCTGGGAAACCCTCAGGCATATCTTCCCTCAAAGAAGCCTTAAACCTCCCTGGCAAAACAAACACTCACATACAATCATGCTCTTCAGGAACCACTCCTGATGACATATTGCTCATTGCTTGCTATGCATTTAACACATTTCCCTTGCTTCACAAGCTATGCTCAGCTACCAGTATTACATGCTTCATGCAGTTACCTTGATAGTTTTCCTTTTTTCCCTCATTTGCAATAAAGCAACATGACTGTCTAGTTGCAGAAATTCATAACTGACTGAGATGTAAGGAAAATAAGTGAAACATATAAGGAAAATAATTAAACCCCAAGTATTCCTTTTGGCCTGGAAAGTATCCCTAGAATCTATGTTTTTACGGACTTTGGCATAAGTGCCATAGCAACACGAAATCATCTGGCCTCTGGGCCCTGACATCTACTTCACACTAAACCCAACATTTTCCTATCACATTTGTTCTCAGCAAATGGCTTTTCCTGTCACCCAAAAGTAAAGATTGTCAATAAGTCTCATCTCTGTTTAATTCTCGAAGTCCATCGGCATAAACAAGCATATTTACAACAGTTCCCTCCCTTCCCCTCCACTGCTGGTCTGTTCAGAAGGAAATATTTGAACTCTGAAAGCCAGATGTGGGGCTTTTGATAAGGAGTTAGAAGAATGGTAAGCACACTGCAAGCATACTGCCCTTTGAATGTATTTGCTTTCTGTTTGAGGGGTTGCTAGTAAATAGAAATAAGACAATACTTTTCCATTTTACTTCTTGAAACAAAAGTATGTGTGTCTTGAGTTTTAACAAAATCAGCCCACATATAATTTAGAGACCTCTTTGCAGGTTACTTCACTAATTTATTATGGACCTTAAAGAAAAAAAATGAATCCCCACTGCTGCAAATTCTGATATAGGCGCCAAACCTTATGCCTATAATTAGTCCCATCAGGATACACATACACACCCCATAAAGTATTTGAAAAAAACTTTTGCAAGGTTGATAACTGAAAGAAATACAGATCTTCATATCTGCTTTTGAATTTGATGCATACAAGATGAAGGTGACTACAGATCAAGAGAAGAGCAGAGCTGATATTGAACAGTAAAGCTTTTTTATTTACCTTTCTAACCTAAGTTTGAAGGTTAGAAACTTCTCCCTCTTTCTTCCCCCCTCCCCTC
>NW_008794854.1:2016267-2023343 GCF_000699145.1 Aptenodytes forsteri | reverse complement strand
CCTTCCCTTCCCTTCCCCTCCCTTCCCTTCCCCCGTTGAAGCAGGGCAAGAATGATTAATATGAACAAGACTATATAATTTAACAAAAAAGACACGAGAGAAGTAAAATATATCATACTTTCATTTAACAGGCTCAAAATCACAGATAAGTTTCTATCATGTTGTCAAAGTCATGGATTTTGAAGTTTTACAAAAATAATCCTGATTTATCTGAACTCTTTTATCTTTAAGGGAAAAATATCATTATCTCTATTTTAAAGATAAACAAATCTAGAGAAAAATCAAGGGAGCTTAAGTGACTCATGCAAGGCCACAGAGGAAGTCTATGTCAGAATGAACTAATATCTAGATGGTGCCAAAACACTATTTAAGGAGGTATGTTAGCTTAAAACTTCCCTCTTCCAGAGAATAGCAAGATATGTTATCCAGTGTGAAATGCATCCAGCTCACAGACTTTCATTTAATGCTAGTTTAAAGTGTTAGCTGCAGTATTATGATAGCTCTTATTATAAAAACACTGCTGTGCAGATCTTATTATAAAAACACTGCTGTGGAGCAGGAATCCCAGATATGACATTTGATCAAAGCTGAATGTCACAATGAAGATCTGTTCATTTTTGCACAGCGGAAAGGCATTTGAAACAAGATTTTTTGATGGCCACCTAGAGATTTAACCAAATTATCTTTTGAGTCTTCTGTCATGATTTTCACCCTCAGTATCTCAAATTACTTGGGGCAGAGGAAATATGTAAACTAGATCAGTAGAATGCCAGAGGATAAATAGAAAGAAAAGGTTATTGGAGAAACTTAGGTGCTCTAGTCTGCAAGAAGAGTCTGGTGATAAAAAAATATAGTTACATAAAAATAACTCTATTTACAGATATTCACAAAATAGGTGCATTGGACAATGACCAATGTTATCTGTTAAAGGAAACCATGCATTACAGCAAGGGGATAAATGCACAGAGTGTTTAACTATTTGCCATATCTGCTGTAATCAACCCTACTCCCTAAACTACCACCACCCACTAACAGAATTAAAATATTTATTATTGCATAAGGATACTTCCTGCTCATTCAGAATAGCCTAAAGCTATCAGAACATGCTTTACCAGAGCTATTCCTCACAATTTTCAAGATTCCTCCCTCAGAAATATTCCATTAAGCTAAACCTGAGCTAGTAACACACCTGTAGATAACCCAGTTACATGCACACAGTGACCATTCAAGAGGAATGGAAGAACAAACAAACTTTTCATCTTCTATCCACTTTCCAGAATTACAAGATGCAGAAGGGTGGTTTAATGGATGATTCTGCATGTTTTGATTAGCAAAGAAAACTGTATATTCACTTTCTTACCATATGTATATATTACTATATACATCTAAAAATAATGTCAGTAGTTAGAATATGTTGTTTTCAAACAGGTTCAGGGAGTCACTGCTCTTCCTGCTCTGGAGTTTGTGACAGTCAATGTTATTCTGCACAGTTTGTACAGAATTCACAAGCTGTGAAAAAAGCTTCAGTGGAACAAGAATGTTAGCCAAGACCTTGAGTCCAACATGAGGTATTGAATCTGTTTTGACTGATTACCAATCCAGACGTATAAATTATGCACTGGACCTTGTCAACAGTCATGAGAACGTGTACCACATTGTATGTAGGGCACAAAGATGAGTTTGTGAATGCTGGTCTTACCACGCGCTCCAGCCTGCAATGGAGTGTTCTTCGTATCACATAGAAATTAAGCTCAGTAGAGAGAAATCAGTGATGGGCAAGTGATCCTTACAGATAACATTTACATTAACCTTCTCCAGGACTCACCAGTCCTCTTCTCCACTGTTAATGCAGCAGTGGAAAACATACAACGAAGGCCTCTGAGTCAGGTTGTGCATCAGCACAAAATCTAAACAAGAATTTAGGGCAACTAGAGGTCATACATGAAATCGGGTCTTCATTATAGAGTGGCATAAGACACATTTTTATACAGCAACATTTATCTCCTTTATAAATATTTAATAATGGCAGCTGTCTGATTCATCTTTCCCCAGACACCTAGACCTAAAGGGAAAATGGTTAACTTTCTCCAGTTCTCCAGTTTGAAAAAGCAGCCCAAAAGTCATTCCATATCCCATGACCTGAAAGGGAGAAAGTTTTGCAGGCTTTCGAAAGAAGACCATTTTACCTTCAGGCTGTTGAGTGAGGTTTGGAAAAGGAAGAGCCCCAGTCTGACAGTAATAAGTGAAAAGGACATGATCTAGTTCTCTTGAGGCAGCATGGGGCATGGGGTTTTTACTTTTTTAAAAGCTGCAGTAAGAGGCAAACTCCGTAAAAAACTGTTCTATAAAAGGAAGACTTCTTTTCCCACGTTAAAGTGCAAATTAAACTTTGCTCTGTGGTGGCACTTTTTAGAAAGGTGTAAGGAATACCCAACCAAGCGGGCAATGGACTGAACATTACCAAGGGCTTTGAATATGTTTCACAAGTCCCGTATGGTGAGAAAAGCTCTCCTGACAACACATGTAAGAGCCAGATGCTGAAAGAAACAAGTACAGATAGGATGTCTGATCCTGCAGTTCTCACATGGGGAAAACTCCCTTTGAAGTCCATAGGAATGTGAGCAAGGATTGCTGCTTCTATCACTATTCCGTCATCCTCTATCATGCATCTAATTTAAAAGCACGATTTCCATTTGAGAGGCTAATTCTCATCTTTCTTCCCATCCTTATACCATTTTCTCCTTTAGTAGCTATTTTTAGCATAATTCAGCTGGCTATGTGATGTAACCAGGTCATTCAGCACCTGTCATTCAATTATAAAAGGGAAATTTATGCAGGGAGATGTGTTACAATTTAAAGATAGCATTTATATTTCAAAAGTTAAAAGACCCAGATTGACAGTCATCAGAGGAACTGCTCTTGAAATCCTACCAGCCCACACCCCAAAAGATATGATAGCAAACTGAATGCAGCCATCAGTCAGTGACTAGAGCTTGCATCCTGGGTGCAGATGAGTTGAGCTCAATTGGTGGGTCTGCCTAAGGGGATCTCAACACATTGCAGACACTAGCAGAGGACTTGAACCAGGAGACCAGATTTTTGTGCAAAGAGTAGTCCAGTGGGCAGTTCTGAAGATCCCTATCTGATCAGCTTCTCTGATAAGGCAGAAAAAGGGACATCAAATTTATGGATCTCGATGGATTCAGAGATTAACTTGGCATTGAGTTTCCCAACCTCTTAAGGATTTGTGGGAGCATGGACTTTCTTTTCTTGTCACTACTCTTACCTTATCTGGCCAGAAGTGGATTTTCTAGCATCTTAGAAACTGTAACATTAAACCCTCAAGACTGCAGTGCAGGGTCCAGGGGTATGTGGTAACAAAGCAGGAATTTTGAACATAATGACTTGAAATTTCAGCACCCAATTCCTTCTGTGGATGTACTCTCTCATCAACTAAAGGCCCTCAGGAAACATTATATTCATTCTACTCTAATTAGCTTATGGAATGAAGGCCGAGGTCCCCAAGCTTGACTATTTCTACATATCAGGGTAGAGTTCATGGGATATTTTTAATCCAAATGCTGACACTGTGTTGATTACATTTAATCAAAGAACAAATAAAAGCACACTCATTATTGGATAAAATAATGCACATAAACATATTTATGCCTACTTGAAAAGCCATTTCTTTTTTACTGTCAATATTAAAAGCAACATTGAAAAGAGAATGCATGCTCCTTAAGATTAAAATTTGAAAGGACACCACTGGAACTACCAGATCAGGATTCCTACATCCCCTTCCACTACAAAACTGGAGTGCAGGGCTGTGGAGGGGTGTTTTGCTTTCTTTAATTATTATTATTATTATTGTTGTTGTTAGTGTTACTATTACTATCACTAAAACCATTTATTTATTTTTAATAGATGGTCTTAATCTGGCAAAATAACTTCCCTGTATTTGTTTGAACAGCGTCTGCCCTTGGAAGACTACAACTGTGATAATCAACATCCCACTTCTATTGTTTGTAGCTCTCCCCTTGTGATAAGGGGTAAGATGTCAAATCAACTTGTAAGTGGAAAGGAGAAAATGTATGTGTACTGAGTGTATCTGTATTTTTTTTTGATCATACTTAGGATTTCTTTCCCATAAAAATTTCCAGATTTATAGGTGAAACAAAACAGGCAGCAATTGTATTCTGAGTTTCTAGTGCTTGATAAAATGGGGGCTTTCAACTGATACTTTCTTAATTCTTCTTCTACTATAGCTGTAATTGTGAGAAGGGACATTAAGTGCTGAAGATGCTGTTCAGCTAGTTTTAGTTCAAGACAGATTGGAAATGCCTCTCCAAATGACTAGGTTGTCTATTGTATCAAAACACACATAAAAGAATATGAGGTAAATTTAGCAATTTTGCTAAAATGCCAATCAAACTAATTTTGCCAAGTTATTGTCATACCATAGAAAATAAATCAGAATCAGAATCAGGCAGGTCAGTCTGACATGCAGATTCCTATTGTAAAAAAAATTATAGGATGTCCTTGCTCTTTGACAAACAGTTGGGATTGACTTCCTAAGGTTCAGAATGTGCTGGAAAATAAATTCGCTAATATTGAACACAATTTAAATGACATTTCAGTATAAAATACAGACAGCATGATGCCTCAACAAATCAGCAACCTCATATTCAAAACAGATGTCATTTTCTTTTTCAGTAGAAGTTGTGATTTTTTTAGGGTATCATAGGCTACAAAAATAATGCTGAGATCCATTTTCTAACATGCAGTCTTCTTGTTGAAGGTTTTATGTTCGACTTTTAAGGTAGCCATTTAAAGACTAAGAAAATGACTAAAATGTTTTGAACACATTAAATGTTATGCTGATCATTTAAAACTGAAAATTATTTTACTTCTCAAAATTTGACAAGAAACACAAGCTTTAAGGTGCTGAAAGCTTTTCCTATTTGAGCCTGTCATTCTCTATGCTGTAATTTCAGTGTCCTCTTAGAATAGTACCTTCAGCTCACTCTATACTGGGACAAAAATTACGTAAGACCCTTGTTGAGTGTTTCCTGCAAGATAAATGAATCAGGTAGGTACGACATCTGCTCTAAGTAGATGATCCAGCCTGGTTTCTCTTTTCAATAATAATAAAGTGTCTTGTCCTTCACCACACTTTCAGTTTAGCTAGTGGGATACTCTGTGTATGCTATGTATTGTTCAATAAAAACAAACAAACAAAAAGTACAACCAAACAGAAGCTTTCTACCTTCAGGGCTCCCATACAACTTTTAAGTAAAATTAGGAAAGGTGCAACCTTACAGGAAACAGTATGCGCTTTACCAACTTTCTTCCAGAAAACATATGGCATTTGCAACTTACTGTCACAGTTAGTGAAAGATAAAACTTTTCAGTAGTTCTTGTTAAGAGAAATTATCTGGCACAGCCAGATGTTATAATGATATTGGCTTAGAAAAAGAATTCAATTTTAGAAGCAATGGCTCTATTTTGGTTCATTAAGTTGAATTCATGTCCATTGGATCAGGAAGGACCTGGACCACATCTATGTTATACGAATAGCAGAGTGGAATCTGCTAACTAATTAATACTGTTCTAAATTCATCTCTTCAGCTGGTGGAAGAAAAATTGTGCCGGTTATGCTTTCACTTCAAACTTTGGAGGTGGTTGGGTGGGAAAGAGTGGACTAACAGTGTAGACAGTCATGGAATAAGGACCCCAAAACAAACCGGAGAGTTGTTATTTGAAAAGTGTAGATGCTCCTTGAATTCAAAAACCTAAAAAAAATAGTTCCTTTCGGAGTTGATAGGTCACTCTATCTGGACCCCATTTCAGGGAACTTGTTCTTTCTTTCTCTTATGCTCACCTTTGGGATATTGTCACACTGCTCCAAGGCCAGAGCACTGTATGGTCTCCAGCGTGGTCTAAAGCATATGTGAATTCAATGAAAATTCTTGGCATTAAAAGGTTAGAAACCACTTGGTCAAGGTTTTTGAAGGTTGTAAAAAAACCCCTTTTCACTATGTAGTGTGAAAAAAACCCATTTTCATTATGTAGTTTTAAATAAAGTAAAGTTTAAACAGAGATTTTGACTAACTTCAGACCAAAGAGAGGTTTGTAGCAGAGCCCCAGGCATCTCATGCCAAGGTAGAGTCCCTTTTGAACACAACATTATGCCTTATGACCAGCATTTATGCTCAAATCAGGGGAGCAGCTGCTGGGGGTTTGATCAAATGAATCTTTTCTTAACAAGTTCTTGATTTCCATGGAAATGCAGAAGAAATGAGGCTTCAGCCTTTGTCAGCATGATATGTTGTAGTCTTTTCAACATGCCTGGAGTAAATAACTATATGTAAAAATAAAACACTAGCAGGAAGGTCACACAAATTCAGCCATCAGACTCATCTTCACTAACTATATTAGTGACAGGTTTGGACCTTTAATCTTATTTTATAAACACGTGGTTTATTTCAAGTAATAATTTATAAATATGATTTGACATAATTAATCTGAAGCTTGATGGGAAATAACAGTGCAATGTCAACATTTTCTGGAATGTGTTTTTAGAACACTGAATTTCATTCTTCTAGCTTGCACTGAATGACTCAGGACTTGAAAAGAAAAATAACCTTTTTTCTTTCATAAAATAGTGTCTGTGAGCTCTGTCAATTTTATTGCTCCCATCTTGGTCTCTGGCTGCTGAAAGCACTGCATATAAAGTTATTCTTTTGTTATCATTGCTTTTTAAACTCAGGAAGAATCCCAAGGTATTTTTCCATTATCCATGGAAGTATTGGCATGTACACGGCACGTACAGGACAACCAGGTGATCAGGCCCAGTCAGCGTGGGTTTATGAAAGGCAGGTCCTGCTTGACTAGCCTGATCTCCTTCTATGACAAGGTCACCCACTTAGTGGATGAGGGAAAGGCTGTGGATGTTGTCTACCTAGACTGTAGTAAAGCCTTTGACACTGTTTCCCACAGTGTTCTCCTGGAGAAACTGGCTGCTCATGGCTTGGACGGGTGTACTCTTCGCTGGGTAAAAAACTGGCTGGATGGCC
>NW_008794854.1:1910989-2015705 GCF_000699145.1 Aptenodytes forsteri | reverse complement strand
TCCCAAGTAACTAGCGATAGGACGAGAGGAAATGGCCTCAAGTTGCGCCAGGGGAGGTTTAGATTGGACATGAGGAAAAATTTCTTCACCGAAAGGGTTGTCAAGCACTGGAACAGGCTGCCCAGGGAAGTGGTGGAGTCACCACCCCTGGAGGTATTGAAAAGACCTGTAGACGTGGCGCTTATGGACATGGTTTAGTGGTGGACTTGGCAGTGCTAGGTTAACAGTTGGACTTGATGATCTTAAAGGTCTTTTCCAACCTAAACGATTCTATGGTTCCATGATTCTATATCTTCATTTTTTATAGCAAGATTATCATTAGTTTTTAATTTCTTCTACTTTTAAAAAGTGTAAGATTTGATTCAGACATTTATTTTCAAGCAGCCAATTATACATGCCATTTTTACATTCTAAATTCTTTTTTCCACTATAGGTCTATTTTTATACACCATAAACTGTCTTCCTATAGCACTGAATTTTGCTAGATGAACTTTGGGGAAAGCATATACTCAGGTGTAGTTGTCATCTGAGATACTGGACATTGATATATTACTTTTGATTTACAGAAATAGTTAACAATGTAATAATGTGAAGTAAAAAACCTCATATTCTTCTGTTTTGTCTTTTGTTTAGGTATTCTATGCAAAACAGTGAGGATTAACATTATACTTACTTTGAAACATTTCTGAGTATCCTTTAGCTAAAATGCATTTTAAAAATGTTAAGTAGATACGTAGGAACAATGAAAAAAAACAAAGGTTATATTTGTTACCTCACTAATGCAAGAGTTTTTCATTAGTGGTTTTCCATTAGTGAACAGTTAGTCACTGTTCATATTTTTGTTCCTTACAAAAAATAAGAAACAGCACAGAAAGCAATGTGGACACTCTATTACAACCAATACTGTTGATCTTGAACAGACAACAGGTAACTGGCATGTATTTCTTAATTAAAATTAATATTTCCATGACTTTACAGGTATTCCCTTTACAGAGTCCACATCACCGCTAAATCACTGCTAAATAAAGGTATACTTTATCTGTAGGCATGTAATTACATAATACATTAGACTGAAGTACACTGACAATGCAGGTAGCCTTCCAAGAATGAGTCAGGAGATTCTGGTGAGGATTATATTGAGTGCTTAAAAGTCATGATGATGCTTCATGATGCCATTCTTTCAAGGGAAAGGTTCTCTACAGCTCTTGTCTCTTTCTATAAGTGGCACATAAAATCTTGTGCAGATCTTTTGGAGCACTATGCATGGAGAGAATATACATCTAGAGAGAGAGACAGATGAAAGGCTGAGCCCTTTTCACATACCATTCACGCCCTTGGGTTACGATTTTCCCTAGAAGAAAGGGGAATATATTCCTTGTGAATGTGCATTTGGTGCAGTTCATCTTTCATGAATAATAGCTGAACTTCACCCATGGAATAGATTTAATTTCTAATTTTCTAATGGCAAAATCTCTGAAATAGTGTAAACATGTAACAATCATTCAGTTACATGTGTAAGGGAGAGATTCCTGGTTTTTTATAAACGTACAAACAGATAGTTCAAAATCAGTCTTCGCTTTTCAAACATCTTTTTAACCTTATGACCTATATCTGCGTTTCTGATAGAGGGAACATGAACTGAGTTATCTAATAAAATTATAGTAATTTCATGCAGCATACTGTAAAATTAATAAAGTGCACACCGTACAATTATGGTGATTAACTTAAATTCCAATAAAGTTGTGTCATTAAGGAGAGTGTACTACATTATGTAATTGGTTCTTCCTCTGTTACAAAAATTGTCTTTTAAAATACACAGATTTATATTAAAATGAAAGCTCCAATTTAATGAATGTATAAAGCAAAGTCTTTAACTTTCAAATATATTCTGTGAAGGGCTAATTTCTCAACAGTAAGCTAAAACTGATAAAGAATCTGTTTCAACTTTACCATCAGAAGACTAAGGAAAGTCAGGGTTTATATTTTTGATTGTGTCTTGCTTTCAGAAAACCAGACCACTTCTCCTCCTACATGAATACTGGTTCCATAGATGTTCGTCAAATAATGATTGCAGGGTCAGCCAGAGCAGGTTGCTGTAGTAGCTCTAGCCATGTCCGGCTGGGTTTTGAATACCTCCAGGAATGGAGACCCCACTGTCTCTTTGTGCAACCTGTTTCATTGTTCGACCACTCTCACAGCAAAAAAAAAAAATTTCCTTCTGTTCGTTTCACATTGTTGCCTGTCTTTGGGAAATTCCTGAAAGAACTCAAGGATATTAGGTTTGTGCTGATGAAGTGGTCCTTGACTTTCAGGAAGATGAAGCCAAAGATGCAGAGCAATCTTGTGTTGAGTCTAGCAGTAGCAAAAGAACTCTGAGTCCTTAACTGTCCCAAACCATCCGTGTCTATCTATAAATAGAAAACACTGCACTTTCAGTAGAAGTATGTCTGCTTAGTAACTGTTTTTCCAGCCTGGACTTAGACTATGTTGAGCAAGCAGCCCTTGGCTGTGAAACCCAAGCAGCCGGCAGCCAAGTGTCCCCAGTGAGAAGGGATTGGATCCGCTGGCCATGGTGCCGGGAGGTCAGGGCTGGCTGTCAGGAAGTGGGAGTGGGAGAGAAAATTTGTCAGACATTTGATGAGCAAATCTGTTTTGGCCAGAACAGAGCAATGAAAATGACTGCTAGCGGTAGACTCTGGATGCAGACAAATAGCCTCAGTCCTTTGTTTTCATAGTGCTAACTGAAACAGAATGAATATTGCTTTACCTGTACTAGAAACGATCACCTGTTACAAAGGATGCATTTGGCTTTGCCGTGACTGTTCCACATTGCAGGCTTATTGTTATCCTGTGACTCACTGATGCATTCAGCTTCTTTTCCCCCTCTTTTATTTTGTAAGTGCAAGACATTGTTCTTTGTACTATTGTATTCCATCCCATTTTTTCACTCAGGTTCTTTCTGTGTGATACTTCAATCCTTCTCTGCATTAACAGTGCCTTTGAACTTTGTTTTATCAACTAACATAACCAGCAATAATTTTTTTTAATGGAGATTTTTAAGGAAAGTAAATAAAAGTTAATTTCAAGTCTGATCTTGAAGAACTCAAATTGTAACCTTCCCGCAGCCTGACAGGTCCTCTTTGAAAGCAGTATGCTGTTGTCTCACTGCCTTTTAGTCAATTTTACCAAACATTTCTTGTTCTGGTTTATGCCTTTGCCATTTATTGAATGCTTTCCTATATAGCACCATTTGCAAGTTCAAATACATACAAACAAATACATTTTCCCATTTAGAAAGCGGCTATCTCTACAAAGGAAGATAACAGGATTTCCTCATTTAGCACCTGATATGACTTGTCTCAAGACAGAAAAGGATTTGATTATGCCAGTTTATCAAGGGCATGTGAACTTCAGACTGGGAAGGACAAAACCTGTGCAAGTGTAGAGCTTTCTATGGTAGTCATGATCAGGTAGCCTGTAACAAAGGATTTACAAAGACAGAGTTTTTGTCTTTAAGATAAAGAAAAGAAAAAATTTTTACCAAATAAATCCTGAAAAATAATGACTGAGCGTGAGTCAGATAAAGGTAAAATTACTTTGGATCCTTATTCAGGCATTTCCAGAGTAAGAAAGAAAACAGAGAGGTCAGAGTCAGATGTGTCTTTTGTATCTTTTCATAGGAATACAAGAGGGATACAGGACACCTAGGTGCTTCCTTTAGAAACAGCAACAAGAAGAAAAGCAAATTCGCTTTCCCCTGTATGTACTCTGTTGTGGATTTGCAGACACCACGGTAAGAAGCAGGGATCTAGATGTTAGTCTGACTTGTAAAGCTGGAACAGATTTATATAATGAACTAAAACTTCATAATGGTGTGGAAGTTATCTGAATATTTTCAGACCCAATAATTCAGAAGGTAAGAGCTCGAGCTATGTGTACTCATGTGTAGGTATATATATACCTATATATAAAATAATTATATATGTACATACATATGTATGTATAGATAAATATATATATAAAAACAGGTTTAATAACTATTTCAGACCTAGTACTACTATTCTGTCAAGTTTAGTTGACTCAGGAGATGTATGTGCAGTCTTTTAAAACAAATTTTAACTGATTTTACATAGCAAGGGGAAGCTAAGTCCATTTATAATGTCAGTCATCATTATTTTAATGAAAATAGTTCAAATTCAAACAAGAAAATAATGTGAATTAAAAGAGAATTACAGAACAGAGGTATTTTTCATCTGCTCACTAAGCATAAAAATATAATTCATGGAGAAAATAAGCAATAATAATAATAATAACGATAATAATAAATTAAATGCATTGTGTAGCACTTGGCTGCTCATTTTGGAAGTACGGAATAAAACCAAGTCAGTACAGCTTGCAAAAGACAACTGTAATGATAGGCCACGCTCTTTAACTGTTGTGAGGCTGGCTGGTTCATTACTCTGCTGAAAAGACCTGATTTCTGATGAAGCCTGCAGTTATTTAAGGTTAATAGACTTTCCTCATTTCATTATGATTTTGTGAACTGTAAAAGTTTTCAAAGTAAGTCGGCTAAGAATTATTCACAGATATTCTCAGCTGAAGATTACTTCCTCGTCTCCTCCCTTACCACTTTTCTGCAGCTAGTAAAATAAGATATAGAACTGTACACTGCAGTTTTCAGCAGTTTTCACATTGATCTTGTCACTGTCAAAGCAAAGGTTGTCTAAACAAGCTTATGGTCTCCCTCTTGGGATTCACCACCCGACGACAAGTTGGGGTTCCCATTAATGAAGCTTTGCTTTTCTTTAAAGAAAAAACTCTGAAGAAAGTAGCTGCATATAAAACCCAACACCCTACTCCATCTCCTCAAAAGAAAGCAGAATAGATCTTCCTCTGGACTGAATCTCCCATTTATTTATCTTCTATTTTCCCATGTTGAGAAAAATATTTGAACAAATGATGTTTGGATTTTAAACCAAATTGAACCAGACCTAGCGGTTTGTTCAACACTTTTTTCTGGTGGTGGCATTGTAGGATTCAGTGTATTTATAGGTAGGATTTTCTAGACATTTAAAGCTATATGAAGGTTTCCTTCAGAAACTTTCAAATCTTTTCAATAGAACACATTTGTTGATGAACTGAACTCTCCATGGAAGTAAGTCAACAAAAATAGTAACTGTGTCTTGTTCCTTTCTCATTTAGAATTACAGCAAGTGCTTGTTATGAATTTTTTATTGTAGACTGCTCACATAGCCATAATTTAGATGTATGAACAGAAAAATGGTATCGTAAAATAATGAAAATTTTAATTGTGTTCTTTCAAGGTCACAAAAACATAGTGCATACTAGCTCTCAAAAATTTGCTCTATGTAAGATTTCCTGTTGATTTAATACACAGAATAGCATAAATTAATTTTGAATATTCATAGTCAAAATTGACATAAATTGTAAAGTCTGTGATAATATTCTTATCTGATTTTATTTGCTATTGCTATGGATTGCCAGTAGTTAATTCATCAGTTTGAAAATTTAAGTGAGTTTTTAAACCTATTTGGATCTTTTTGTTAATGCTACTTCTTTTTTTCCTTGCAACAGTGCAAAATGAAACAATTTTGTGTATTATAAAAACAAACTAGTAAGTAAACAGAATGAAGCAGGGAGAATCAAACAAAATTTATAAATGAGGTAGCTTCAACTTTTTCTTAGCAGTCTCTGTTCAATTTCCCTCTCTGCTTATGAGATTTGTACCCACATCACGCCTCTGCCTGGGCGTTGTCTGAGCACTAGGGCGTTGAGCGGGGCAGCCTGTGATGGCACTTCCTAAATCCCTTCTGTCGGTACTTGTCCACTTCGCACAGAACACTTAAATATGCACCGGAGCAGAGGCTGAAGCTCAGGTGTTTCATCAGGACGAGAAGTGCCATTAAATATTAGGTTACAAAACCATTCTCACTTTCAATCTCTGTTGTTTAATGACACTCTAAAACATTCTGCTCAGAATGGGAAAACGTCAACAGGAGGAACTCCACGACGCGGAGTGTTTTCCCTAGCAAATGGCAGCCCTAAAACAGTTCAGAAGCTGTGCAGGAAACTAAGTTTGGTTTTCCATAAACTTACAGCAGTACATTAGCCAAAGCTTTTGATTGAGGTAAAAATAGCAGCAGTTTTGTCCAATTCTCTTATTTTTCTGACCAAAATAATTTGGTAGATTTTTGGCCAATTGGAAAAAAAGCACTGTATATTTTAGTAAATAGACTATTACACAATTATTTTTAAATCATCCATTTTTGTTCTGGGCAAGTGTTACAGTACCTCTGAGTAAGCATTGTGTAAATGTTAACTAACTGTTTTTACCACTAGCAGTGTATTTCTAATCACACTTGATAACGGCACTTGATCTTGTAAATAATTTTGTTAATATTTTAGGAAAAGAATAACAGACTACTCCTTCTCCTGGCATTTAAATAATACTGCCATCACAAACTCACGTTTGCAAAATGGTGAATTTTTTTCCACTGAGTCAAACTTTTTCAAAGCTCAGAGAGCCCTTTTGCTATATGATTATATCAGAATTTCAGCTTTTCTTTAGAAAGCAAATTTCTAGCCTCAGGATACCAGAGACAAGACTAAGAACATAAACCTCAAGATCTTAAAAGATAAATAAAAAGCCACTCAAAATTATTACTTTTATCTTCTCCCATGGGTCTGACTCATATCTGAAGACTGGTACTACTGAGACGGCTTGAAGGACAAAAGAAACGAAGATAATATCTGGTTTAGCTTTTGCAAGAAAAGAGCTGTACAATTCCACTCAGTAACTCCTGTGTTTCTTTCCAGTTCCAAAAGCCTCGAATTCCTGTCTTCTATGTCGAAAGAAAAACCCTGCTTTTTTTTTAATGTTTATAAGAAAAAAACAAACAAACCCCACTCCCCTGTGGAGACAGGCAGAGCGGGGCAGGGGGTGACACAAACTCATCTGCAATACATGCAATTTGAAATGCAAGTGAATTCGATTGGAAAAATGTGTTTTCGCTTTCCACAGATTTGGACTGCTGAGTTCAAATTACAGGTCCATGATGTCATTTTGGAAGCTCTAATCTGACAGCACAAGTGGAGCGCACCGAGAGGAGTGCACTGCACAGAGTCTGTGCTGTCGTGTGTTGAGGTGTCTTCTATGTCGAAAGAAAAACCCTGCTTTTTTTTTTAATGTTTATAAGAAAAAAACAAACAAACCCCACTCCCCTGTGGCAAGACAGGCAGCGGGGCAGGGGGTGACACAAACTCATCTGCAATACATGCAATTTGAAATGCAAGTGAATTCGATTGGAAAAATGTGTTTTCGCTTTCCACAGATTTGGACTGCTGAGTTCAAATTACAGGTCCATGATGTCATTTTGGAAGCTCTAATCTGACAGCACAAGTGGAGCGCACCGAGAGGAGTGCACTGCACAGAGTCTGTGCTGTCGTGTGTTGAGGAGAGCTGGCTTTCACGTGCCTCCTGTGAAGCCTCTCTGCGTGAGTAGGAGGCATATTTGATGAGCGTAACTGGAAAAACAAAAGTCTGAAGCTGAACATCAGCGTACAGGCTAGTGTGGGCTAGGTATGGACAGATACACATGAAGAGTTGAAATGGGTCTGAAGAAATATTCATTACAATCCTTATATGAGAAAAGTCTTATTAAACATTTTTTGGTTACAGCTCATTGACCCTGAAGTAATTAGCATTAAATATCACTCAGGGAAATTGCTATTCTATGGTATCTGACATGGTGAAAGAATAAAAGAGGAACTCGCTCTGACTCATGTAACTTTGAACTTGCCTTTCTAAATACCACGAGGCTTTCCAATCTACTAGCAAGTAACCCATGAGGTGAACTCTAGCCCGCAAGATAATGGAGTGAGGGACTGGGCTCCTGCCCTCTCAGCAAACAGGGCTACAAAAAGCCGTCACTGTGCATAATTATTTCTCTCATTCTGGTCTGGCTGAATGGCACTGACCTCCTACCTGGCATCCTTAGCAACTTAAGTCACTGCTTCTGACAACTCAAAAGCCCAAGACCTGTGATACACGCTAGCAAACTAGCAGGTAGAGCAGCAGAGGACGCTGAGGAAGCAGCCAGAAGAGCCTGACAGTGAGAAACATGTACTATCTCCATCACTGGATATATTAAGGGGTTCACACCTCTCACACCAAGTGATTTGTGACACATTACGTTGACTCTAGGACAGCACAGACATCTGCATCTCACCCATGAAAGTCAGGACCTCAGATGTGACAAATGGGCATCAAAAAGAAAGCTTGCAACTTTCTATTTATAAAACTTATATAGAAAAGATACGTATTTTGGCTGTAGAGAAAGAAGGCTGACTTTGAACAAGTTAACAACTGTTTATAGACCATAAACATTAGTGCCTGAGCAATTTTTCCCCCACAGGTTTGTTTGGCTTCATGGCAGTAGCTCTTTTGCTGTACCATGTTTGCAAATGGCAACTTCCTGGAGATGTAAGCTGCTGTGTGTGTTTCTGAGATACTAAAAACTCACTGTTGCTTCTATATAAGCAGGGGCATACTTCTGTCTGGTGACATTTTTGTCAATATTGCATCACCCAGGAAATCCCATTTTATCCTAGATTCACTGAAGTTAAGATCTACTAGGGTGCAATTCCTACTTATTATCACAAATAGGTTTCAACAGAGACTCCTTCACAGCATGCCTTAGCTACAACAGAAAACAAAACCAGCTTACTCTTTTTTTGAGCCAGAGGGTCCAACAAAAGAACGCATCTGGTCTATAAAACAGACAATAACAGGAAAATAGGCAGTTCTTTAAAACATTACAGAATTGATTTCTGCCAGAAAAGGCTCATGTGATCTCCAACTGCCTTGTATGACTTTATACTCAGCGTGCTTTTGGCAGTTTTCTTTTTTTTTAAGCTTTCTTTTCAATCCAATGCTGCATTCCCAGGGTCCTTACAGGGTGGCTCCTGTCTTGCTACTTTAGCTATTACTGACAAGTAAATGAGTCTGTGCTATACAACCCTATCTACCCATCATCACCCCTGTTTAGTGGGATATGTTTTCCCGCTTCCTGGCTGGAATCTGTTCCTCAATTAGTGGCACATTTTTTGAGCTCTGTATTCAGATGTTTTCTTGTTGAAAAAGTCCAAGAAGGAGACATTTCTAGTACTGTATGGTTTATTTGCACAAGGCTTTGCAACCAGGCTTCTAGAATATATCTGTGAACACAACATCACTTTCTTGAAATCATGAGCTTTTTTTTAAGCTTGGTGGTGGCACTGTTGGGGTTTTTTTTGAGGTTGCTTACCTCATTTTAGTGGTATCAGTGTAATCCAAGGTAACTCTTCAGAAGTCAACGGAATCATCTAACGTAAAACCACATACACGAGTGGAATAAAAGCCTCTGAGTCACTGGAGTAAGTCTGTAGCTGTTTGACTAAGCTGCCTTCAACTAACAACTGGGTAATGAAAATGTTCTTTGCTGTGAGATTGAATCTGTTAGAGCTTTTCTTTCTCAAATCCCATATAACATCAATAGATAGCTTTTTACTCTTCTGTGGTGCACTTCATCCCTCACTCTGTGTGAATTTTTAGATGTTAGATCTTCTTTGTAAACTCTGATGACAATTCAGACATAGGACAAGTCAAAGCTTTTTGTACTCTCGGTACAGCTGATCTTTGTTGTAGGCATGCTGGCTAGACATTTTCCTGAGATGGCTTTTTGAATGTGATATACTGATGTGTGTGTGTGTGTGTATATGCTACCATTTGTAAGTTGCTCACCTCTCATGATGACACTAAACAAGATTTGTTGCTATTATCATTTTCTTTTCACACATTGATTATTTTTTAGAAAAGTTTATCTACTTTAGGCTATTCTGCTAAAATGTGTCGTAATTCACTGGTAAATTAAATATAGTCAGGCCTGATATATTCATGTAATATTTTTAATGGAAGATTGGGGGCAGGAAGTAGGTTGCTGGGATTACCTTTTTGCACCAGGAGAGATGATGTTGCTTGGCTGTTGTGATATCTATCACATTGCAAACTACTTCCCACAGGTGTACTTTCTTTTTTATTTCTCATTTATGCTCAGTAGATATGAATGCATAATAGAGAAATGTCATCTTTGTACATTATAATGCCACTGAAATAACAGATGCTTAACCTTAAATGAGAGTTTCTACAGATATTCTGAAAGAAGAAGTTAACCAAGTTCCCCAGTTTAGCTCTTTTGACCAAAAATTGTTTTTTTTGAAAATACCTCAGTGTGATTTGACAAAGATCTGAAAATTACTCATTTTAGAAAAAGGAAAACATTCACTTTATAACCAGCTGAATGTGTTAATTTCTCCCTGTAATACTTTCTCACCTTCAAGGTTTCTTATGTATTTGTTTCATTGTTACATGGCTTTTACTTCATTGTTACATGACTTTTCCTATATTGTGTTTTTGGAAGTAGAATTCTGCCTCTTTAATTTTTCCCCGCTGCTTATTTGTGACTTAATGACGATAAATTATCAGGTAAAAAATGGGAAGTCAAAGTGGGCAATTCATTTCGTTTAGACAAACAACAGGTGGACTACCTTATGTACTTCTCTAGCAAAAAAAAATAATAAAAAGCAAGCACTGTACAAGAACTGAGGCTTTCCAAGCTGTGGTAGTATATGCCAGATGACACATCTTCCACTGAATCCTTAGTTACCATTACTTTCAAATAGCACAAAAAGCATGAAGAGGCTGCAGATTTTTAACACGTTATGCCTTTACAGGCAATGCTCCAGTTAATATTTCAGTACAGTAAATCTGATTTATGCATTTGATCAGCTGCCCCCCAGACACAAACACACTCTGTATACAAAACAAGATGCTTTGGCTCTCGGTCTTTTTTTACGAGTCGCAGTATATACCTCCTCTCATCTGAAACCTCACTGCCTTAAAACGTATTCACCTCATTAATTTGCAAAAACTCCCTGTTAACCAACAAACTCTTAAGAAACCTCCTCCCAATTCCCAGCTTTTGAAAAGTTTAAGGATTAGTTAAACATTACTTAAACATGCTATATGAAAAATATTGCTATATTTGAATATACCATATTTGAAACACTTTTGTGAATACTCTAAAATATTGAAACTATCAAATTACAGTTGAGAAAGAGAAATATTTGGATTTTTTTTGTAGCTATATGAACTTTGTTGCAGCATGGGCGACACTTCGTTTTTCTCAGAAATACTGGCAAAATTTGCTTCTAGCCTCATTATGACAGTCAACTGATTTTCTGGTTAGGAATGGCTGTAGTCTTCATTGCAGAGTTTTGTCATGGCTGGGGAAAACCCAGATTAATCTGATAGGGCTTTCTGTTGTTTTTTTTTCTGATAAGAAAAATGAAGTAGTATAGATCTCCTCTGGTCTTGTGGAACTGTGGAAGCTCTACTGCCTGTTTCAAAAGGACTTTCCAGCACTAAATTTTTCTGCTCTAAAATTACCTAGTGTTCCATTTCTTGCTATTGTCAGAAAAAAACCTGTGACCTTTCCATTCACATTTTTATGCTTATCTTGAGGCTATACAATACTTACTCTTTTGTGGCCAGACATAAAATTTACAGACAACCTTAATGAGATCTGTTTATATTTAAGAGAACCTGACTTATTTCAGCCATACATCTTTGAGTTCTGCAGTTTATTGACATGTAATTTGTCATGGGCTTGGGTGATGTCCAGGGAGAAATATGAGGACTGAAATGTATAGGCTGTATCAGAACTTTGCTCCATGCCCTCTTGCAGTGAAAGTGCATTTCAGATGCACAGCACACCTGCTTTTGACCATACATCCACCCGTGCACATGCACAGAGATGTGATGTCCTTTCTATATCCCTGTGCCATCACAATGACGTCATGAGGACCCTTCTGCTAATTCTGTGGGTTTTGCCATTGTGTTTATTGGGGTCTGTCTGATGCTGCATGAACGTGGGGTTCCCAGCATCTGAAGGAATGTAAAATTTACTCACTATCTGTATTCCTCTTTCTATTCTGTCTTATTAAAACAGCTATTTTATTATGCCATTTGTTGTCAGGCCTTTCTTACTGACATGTGGAAAAAAACCTGGGCTGTCTCTCTCCCTCTCATCCCCCATCCCTCAGTGCAGAACAGAAGCCAAATTTAAGGCTAAGTTTTTGGGAAAGAAGTTGGCTTTTTTCCTCCCTTCCATCCTCCTCACCAGAGTAAGAAATCCGCGGTTAGCGTTCAAAGCTACCTGAAGTTGATTAGTGCTGAAAATATTGCTACGCTAAAAGGCTTTACCCTGCATGTAGCAATCCAAAACAGCTGCTGACATACATGTAGACAATTACTCTCATTTCCTTCTGTCTTAATCCATTATTTCAAAACTTTTGGGGTTTTACTTCAGGGGTTTCTGTGCAATACTTTAAAGCTGACTATTTACCAGATAATTTTCTCTGTTCTTAACAAGAAGGCTTGGATTAGTGGCAGCATAGAGCTTCCTACATATCAGAGCATTACGCTAATTAAGTTTTACAGCCTGGTCATCTAGTAGACTTGAAGTCCATGACACAGTTGTCACCTAAGTGCTTCACTACAGTCCTGAAAAAGCTTTACAAAAGTTAGGAAAGCATTAAATGATCCACTTTCATAACATTTTTCCAAGTAATTTAGAAACTGATTTACGTCACAACTATGGTACTGTATCTCAGGAAACCAACAATTTTGTGGGGTCCAAATGATATGTTATTTGATATTTAGGAAGTTTTATGATAATGGCATTCCAATATGTCTCAAATTAGGCAGCTACAAATCATTGGTCACTTTGAACATCTGAATTTAATTGATTTCATTAAGACTATTTTAAAAAGAGCCTGCCAAGTTAATCTCAGTTTGGATGCCAAAATTGAATGTTTTAGGAATAATATTTTTAAACATAGATGATTATACTTAAAACAATTAAAATAATCTCATGGTTCATTCATTTTAAAGACCTTTAAATCATTTCAGTCTTGAATCTAATTTCAAACTTGCAAGCATTATTAAAGTGACTTGAAGTGTTTAATGCAATACATATGGGATGGTAATGTTGCTAACTCCCCCAGGGCTAAGCTGAAAACAAATGGGTTTCTGCAATTTGTGCCAATAAGAACAATACTTCCTCCTAATAACTGAAAACAAGATGAGTTTCAGAGGACTGTTATTATTTTGGTTAAAGCATTTCAGAAACTTGTGATGAGCTTCTAAAACAAATCTCTGTTATTCTGCTACCACACTTCCCTATCAGTATTTATTTAAAATACACCTACGTTCATCCAATGATCTTAAGACCTTTAAAGGAAATGGCATGAACTAAAGAACAAGAAGCAGCTAGACCAGCCTTTAAGAGGTTACCTATGCACATCCATGTTCACAAGGTTCACAAAAACCAGTCTATTAATTTTTTACTCAGTTTTATCAAAAACTATCCCACAGCTATAATATCGATCATACATTTTCAAATAAAAGACTGCTATTTATTTTCAATTTTTAATTCATCTTTAATCTCTGTAATTAGAAGGGATGAGTATTTGAAGAATACTCTTCAGCCCTAAAACGTTGCTAAGTTTAAGACTGATGACCATCTCCACTAAGTTTTTGTTCATGTTTCTGTTTTGTGTTTTCTTGTTCAGTGATCATAACATATACATTTTACATATGTACATATTTCCACCTTCCTGTCACTACTTCAGAGTATCTGTGATCACAGCTGTAAATGAAATAGTAGAAAATAACTGTCTGATATCTGTGATCTATTGATCAATACTTATAACTGTCTGATATTATTGACCATCACCGAGGTAGGATTTCCTAACAGAGTTAAGCAAGCCCTTGTTGCCACTCTACCACGGGCACCACCCTGGAACACCTGCCGCAACCCACACCATGCTATGTGCAGGAAGATGCACAGCTGCGGTAGCACCTGTGGCCACCCTTTCTTTCATCATATGCAATAAATTCCTTGAGTAGATGTTTACTCTGGCTATAATTACAGATCAGGGCTGCTTGCCAAATTATTCCTTGCTGCAAGCAAGAAAGCAGGGAAAAGAGGCAGGAAAGAGCTGGAACTAGGCAAGAGGAGAACTTACACTTCTCCTGTTCTTCTCAGTTACAGTAGCTAACAAGGAATATAAATAGGGATGGGGAGAGATAACAGGCTGCCTGAGCACTTCCATCCATCCCATCCTCATTGTTCTTTCTGGGACACCATGGACTGGTGGAGGGAACGGTTCTATGTCAAACCTCATTTTCTGGTCTGCTTTTGCAACTACCTATATTATTGGAAAGATGGCAGATGATACAGTGGCATGTATCCATACCCCATTTCCATAGGGCCAGAGGTCCACACTTCTTTGTGTCTTCAATAGTTCTTTGTAAAATAGAGCAGGTCTCCATTTTCTCTCTCAGTCTGTCCCTGCTTTGGAGTGTCACTCCACCTACCTGTGTATCTAAAATGGGTCACTTTGTGCAACCTCCAGATTTTTAGCCTGAAAAGTTGTAAGAAATTGGAAGAGCAGGGTTATCAAAAGTGCTTTAGACAAACCCGATAGCGTTAGTTTCCTTTCTTAATATTTCTCATATGCTTTTGCATAGAAGGGTCAGGTTTAATTTCATGTTTGAAATAGCACTATTTTATATAACTAAATTAACAAAATGTGATTTTTTTCCCCCTCACCCCCAAATCATTATAACACACCTAGACTTTGAACATCTACCTGTAATTATGGAAATCACAGAACACAGCATTTTATAAAATAAATTGCTTCTGATCCTACCCAATATGTAACCTAGACTTCATTCTTGACAGTTTCATGTAGGTGTGAATTACCTCTCACTATTTCACTTGCAGCCTTCAATTTAATATAACAGTAACATCCATGAACAACCTCCAGTATTTATCTTACTGTGGATTGTAGATAATCTCCTGCAACTTTGTTAGAATGTATAGTATTTTAATTTTTCTGAAAAACAGTTTCTTGTTGTCAGAATGTGGCTGAAAATTATTTTCTAATCTATCTTCTCTCCAGCAGCATGCCAGAGTTGGCTGGGATTTAAAACTTAACTCTTTTATTATTGTTTTAATATTTTTTCCTTCTATTACAGCTTTCAAGTGGGATTTGGGTGATGCCAAAGCATTATAAAACTTATCTAGGAAAGTTATAACTGAAAGAAAGCATTTTGAAACAAACCTGATGGAGTGTAGTTTGCTGTTTGGTTTTGTACTTCCTAATGAGAAAAACAAGTGCACTCCTGCTATAAACGGATAAGAGACAGCTTCTGCTGCCTCATCACTTTCCAACAACAAACAGAACCCAGGGGATGCAGAGCTTAAGTGGGAGTCATATTATAACCGTTTTAAGTGCTTGTGAGACCATTAGTATCAGTGCTTTAGCTGTACTGCTTATTTTGCTTTCAGAGTTGAGAACTCTGTGATGGCTAGGGTTTGAAAAGTGTACAGGCTAAGTAGATTAATTGGTTAATTTCTGGTTTTCAGCTAAAAGTCGGACTATGCCTTTGTTAGCAAACAGACACTGACTACCATGTGGCTACTATTACAAAAGAAATTGTTCAGATAATTGACAGTTTTCAGTTTCTTGAGGACTTCTTGAGGACTAGGTCTCTGAGTATTGAGTCTGATACAAAGTATTGAGTACCTGATACAAATATTAACTTGACAGAAGAGTTATATTCTGTGAAAGGCTCAAAGATTTATTTTTTTTCCCCCTCTTCTCTCCCTGTCATTTTTAGCTGTTCCTGGTCTTTGGAGGCTGCTTGTTTGCTTCAACACTTCTTTGCTCTGGGCTCGCCTCTGTGTGAGCTGCCCATTGCTGGGCCTCTGTGGAGGATGTTGGCAAGTGAAGGTTCAGCCACTCTCTCATCTGTGTTTTTGCCATTCTGCAGCAAAAACAACTGGAATCCAGGTGGAAGACATTCCCTGGACTCCTCATCTCTATTATATAGTTTGACCCTGAAAGATGCCTCCCAAGGTTTTCCTTAGCATCAATAATGTAATGTGTAAATGCCAAAAATTTAAGCACAGCTAACTCTATAATCCAGATTTATTTACTGTGACCACTATCCTAATCTAGGAAAACCTGCTTTCTTCTACTGGGTTCTGTCTTGTTTTCACAACATTTCTTACAGTTTCTTTTGGAAACACCTCTTTAGAACATTATCCAATGAGGCTACACCATCTTTTTGTACCAAGCATTTCCAGTTTTCTGAAATAATTGTTCATGTTTCTTTATACCTTATAAAGTTATTTAATCAGTCTTGCCCTGCTCCATATGCTTATATCAGATCATTCATCTACTTAACATGTTTCACAAAGTTGCTTTGAAAATATTAACTTCAAATTTACTTTCAGCCTATCCATCTGTTTTTTTCTACAACAAAATTCTAGTCAGTTATTATTAGAAAGCTGTTACTTAGTAATGGGAACTAAAGAGTTTGTTAACTTTTTACTATTTGGAAATGTAAAAAGTTACTTTTTTTGTCGTAGACTTAAAACAACTGAATTACTTGTTAAATTGGTCCCAGTCTTCCAAGACAATTCATTACTATTAGTAATATACTAAAGGTCAATTGTTAACTCCTTATGATGAAGTTATAGTGAAATGTTTAATCAAGCCCTGCCTCACAGCGCTGTGGCTTCCTACTGATGCAGATCTGCTACCTTCATTAACTCTGCAGAATCTGTTGCAACAAACCCCTCCTCCCTTGCCTTGTGCGCATCTTCAACTCTGTAGAGAAGGAACATGTCAATAATCAATTTAAAACAGTTCATGGAACTAGAAGTTTTTCATCACAGAAATGAAGAATTTGTGGTTTTGAAAGCTGTATGCTTTTAAGAAAATCCACTCTGATGAACACTGATGGAAAAACAGCTTTCTGTAAGTTTGCTTTGAGTGAGCCACAGCCTATATAAAGCACACTGGTTATGAATTATTAATGCAGTAAGCCAGAAGGCTTAAGAAGAAAAGCCCTGCACTCCCCCTCTAGGAGAAGGAAAAAGGTAGCGTGGGAGGGCTTCATTTACATAAATTTTTATTCAGCACCAGCACATTTTTTCACTCAGTGTTTTGCTGTAGTAAGAGTCTGTATTCTGAGCCTAGGGGTACTGTGTGATGCTTGTGAGTGCGCAGAAGGGGTAAATGATTGGGCAAGACATAGCCTAGGGAAAGTGGTTGCCCTGAGCAAACTCTCAGGTAGGGAAATCAAAGCCAATAAGCAGATCACCTGATGGCCTCCTTGCAGGGGTCCTGTTTTGCTCAGAGATGCCAAACACTCCACAAAGCAGACGTTGCAGGACAAGATCAGCAGTAGCAGCTTTGAATAGAATCTGGTAGGAGAGATTTGTCTGAACCTAAGCAGGGAGAAAGAGCAAACCTGAGATGATCTCGACTACTTGAATTTGTGAAAGGGGATTTAAGAAAGTAACGGTGAGAATCTCATGAATGAATGGTGTATTTCAGAAGGCCAAACAATTTGTAATTGGAGCAATGTAGCACCAGCCATATCCCTGCCAAATTCTTTGAATTATAGTTATCTTCATTCAAATAAAAATAAGACTTTTTTCCACTATCATAAAATTAGTTGCAGCTACCCATTCCCAAGAAGCACTGAAAGACTGCAAGTGGTGAGGGAAAGGCTTGTAAGGGCAAGCAGAGGAATCAAAACCTAGATTTCAAAAAATGTATTAACTTTCTGACTTGAAAATGGAGCTGCATTTGCATCTTTATCTCAGACTATGTCTTCCTAGCTCTGTTTCTGAATGCAGTCCAGCACACTGCCATCAACATCTGGCAGCAGAAAAGATGCATGTTAACCTGTATTTATCCGTGCAGTTCTAGACATACTACAGTGAGAAAACATTACTACAGTTCATTTTGCCAGGTATTATCTGAATATTGGTAGACCTTAATTCCTCTTACTTCTTGCCTACAACAAAACTCACAGCTAGAAAACAAGAGTACTAACTTTCAAAGAAAGGTTGTGGTCTGTAAAATAGTCTAGGTGTGAGATAATCTGGACTCGTGTCTTTTTCTTCCGGAAACGAATCCAGATTCGGATTCTGTTCAAGGAGGGTAATTGCAGGGTAACACTGGGTGATGGACACTCACCCTTCACACCTGGAGCTGGGGCAGCACCACTCCCTTTTGCAGCAAAGACCATGGCTATGACTGGCCAGCCAGTGAAGGTAGGCTTTGTTTAGGCCACAACCATGTAGTGACTCGAACCAAAGTTATTTATCCTAGTTTTCACTTGTTTTCAATGCCCCAGAGTTTTTGGTGACTTCTGGCTGTCAATGATTTCTCCTTTGCTAAGCCATTCCTGCGTGCTCCCAAAATTGTACTTTGTGCTGACTGCATATTTTGTCAGACTCAGAAATGACAGATGTTCATTCCATGTATAAATCTCAATCTTTCCTAATGCTCAAATACAAGTATGGTATTGTCTCCTCTGTGGCAAAGATTACTTTACAGTTTTTCAGGATTTTTTTTTTAAGAAAGCCAACATTACTTTGCATGAGATAAATGCAGATGCATTTTAAAACTTTCCAGTAGTTTCCAACAGTGGTTTCTGTTTCCAGTACGTAAATCTGAGTATTTGCAGAATTCATTATACTTCCCTACAGATTCTGCAAATATTAAAGTAGCATTATTCAATTATGTAAAGCAGCAGGAAAGCTTTTCTCCTCTACATAATAGCATAAGTCAATATTCATGCTAATATTAATAGAAAAATTAATACCATTTTATTATTGTTGTCAGAAATAAAAAATATAAAAGCCTGAGTAAGTGCATAGACTACACCCCAGTTTCCCCACTTCATAAGATTATTTTCAGTATTTATTCATAATACAACCAGTCATGGACCAAAATCAACTGTGCATCTGCATTTAAAAGTTGGGCTAAAAGCTTACCTTTGGTTTCCTCTCATCCCAGGAAGAAAGTACAGTGGGCTCCTCTTCGTACGCAGAACTCCACTTGTATATTAAAGTATCTCTCCTTCCCAAGAGCTGCCCTAGTTGTTCTTAGGATAGATGTCCTAACTGCCATTAATATATATAGACTGTATTGAAGATATTTCCTAGAGCCTCGAGGAGTTAAAGTGAATATAAATACACGCATAAATCTGAGAACACCAAGGGAACACTGCAGATAAAATTTAGGCTCTTGAAGTCTAAGCTAACTAAGCTCTAACTCATTAAATTTAGTTTTAGCTATGTAAATTTAGAGAAGTAGTAAATAATTAATAGACACATCCACAGCTCTCTCCATACTGATTTTAAACATGAGCGTGTTCTATTTAATCCTCAAATTATAAAACGTTAGCTAGGGACTGGTGTATCTTCACTAGGTAGCTGAGGGCTTGCCTTGCTATTACTCTGATAGAATTTCACTGATCTGTGTGATGTTTCTGATTTTCATTATTAAAAGCAGACTCAAGGCCAAGGACTAAGGTGAAAGTTACACCTTGGAAGAGAGTGCTAGATGGTGACATCTTGCTTTTTAATACAGAACTTAATCTTTACCCTTCCATCTTTTTTGTAACAGAATTCATAAGCTCTATGAAACCATAAATAAGATAAAAACATGTTTATTTCATATTGCTGCAATCTTGTGGTTACAACAAAGGATTATTCATAAGGCAGTTCCTGCAAAAGAAAAAACATGGAATATATCAGTGTGCATATGCGTGCTCTTTTTGTCTTTCTTTCCCTCGATTTTTGCTGCATGTTTATAATGCTAATTTTGCCTGGTATCTTGGTAATTTCAAACTGCAGCATGACAGATAAAACTGTAATACTTCTCATAATAACAGCCAAAATACATGGGGGTTAATATTTTACAGAAAATGCATTCGGATATTGTAAAAACTTTTGTGCTACATGAAAGAACATAACTAGCCAAGTAACAGCTGCTTGTGATAGGTCATACAGACTGAATGACATAAGGAATGATATACTCCGTGGGCACGGTGAGATTTGGGAGATTTTCCTTTTCTTAAGATCCAGCGTTGAGGTGCTGTGTGCTCTTGGAAAGGTCTTTTCAGTATGGGTCTCTTTGCTTCGTTTCCCCACCTTCTGATCATCCTTTCTGTATAAAACATATTCTCCTGTTGGAACATTCCTTTGCATGCAATGGTAGAGCACTCGGTACTAGTGTCTGATCTCTAAGAACCGAAAGTATTAACTTTAGTACCACGGGTTTTGGTTTTTTTTTTTTTTTTCTATAGTTATTGCACTGAGAATGACAAAAAATCCTCCAGTGCACTAGAAACTGGTGTTGATGACTGCTAAGTGACACTACTTCCCTTCTGAAGGTCACCCACAGTATAAGCAGGATGTAATAGGACACAGCATGGTTAAGGAAGATGTCTTTCAGAAAAGGTTGAAATCCAATGTTTCTAAAGACATTAAATTTACAGTTATTGTTGGATGAAGGAGGACCATCCAGAGACTAAAACTGAGTAATTTCCCCTGTCTGAATCCCTTCTCCATCATCATCTGGATAAGCAGGTAATGGTTTCTGCAGTAAACATGTTACACAGTGGCATGAGTCCTTAATCAGTCTGTGACTGCTGTGGAGCCACCTTTCAGAATTATATCTTGTTGGTTAAAGTAGGTCTGTGACAACAGCACAGAGGAGCAATGCTGAGACAAAACTGCGGCACATCTGTGTTGAATGAAGAGGGAGAAGGGAGACTTTCTCCTCTTCATCCCAGCCACATAACCCCGCTCAGACCCCACTGTACACCCAGGTGGCCTGTGTGTCACATGTGATCTCACTTCAGTGCTCTGCAGCCCATGGAAGCATCACACACAGCAGACACTTCATGCCCTGGGACCATCCATAGATGCAGTGTGACAGGGCAACGTGCAGGCACTCTGCAGACGTCCCAGGGCTTGGGGAGTTCAAATGGAACCCAGCCAAGCCTTCTCCCCATCTCCCTACATGATATCTATGCCCCTTGTTAGGTGTGAGTAGAAGGACCCTGGCAGAAGAAATCCATTGTTTTTCCTGTCTTTGATGTGGGACAAGACTACAGAGAAAGCATCTGTCCAGAGTTTGCAAAGGTCTGTAATAATGGACTTTTATATTACTGTGAAGGTCTATGCTAAATAAACGAAACATTATTCAGGACTCATCGTTGGATGCACTTGCCTAACTCCAGTTAAGTTCTAAAAGCTGAAAATCACACGGACCCTTTTAATTGAGATGCAAAGCTTACAATACATTTTAGTCCAAGGCAGCCAAGACCTAAACGCTTCACTAGTGAGGCTGCATAAACTCCAGGAAGCTGTTATTCATTAATGGGTATAAGGAAACTCACCCTCTGTAATTAACATGCCTCAGCGAAGACTGTATTCTTCATCACCATGGACTGTGAGAGAACATTGCATAAAAGCAAATGTCAGCTCTTTGTGACTCAGAACTCATTAATCTTTCCACAGCCTTTTATATATCACTGAGTTAAAATAGGAATTTTATCTTTCTTGATAGTACCTTAGGAGGAAAGTAAACTAAATAAGAAATCCACATTGCTTTATTAATTGGTCAGTGAAAGTGTTAAACTTTCTTTCACTGCATCCTTTCCCTACATCATAAAATGGCAGCACCTACATCAGGGATTTGCCTCTTTTTATTCACTTCTCTCAATAAAATTAAGAAAAACAGTTTCATGTAGATTTCCTTAATCTCATTTTATGTACTCATTCCTTATGATGACTAAATTACAATTCTGTCACAAATTTCTTTTATAATATGATTAATCCAGCCCCAAATAATAGCAGTGCTTAGCAACTGCATCTGGGCTCAGGTGAGAGACAAGAACTGGGCAGGTTCACTTCAACTGTCTCCTGAGCTTGAATAAAGCTCAGCTCAGCTTGACTGTGCATCTGCACTGTCAGACTACTTAGCTCCTTGGACCACTGCTGTGTCCTGTCCCCTTGACCTTCCACACAGTATACAGGTTCACTCCTAGCTTCTCTTTTGGTGCTAAACAAACAGATCCCTCTAAAATGAAATTTGGGAATGTTTTCTGGGAATAGTTCAGAGGCTGAATGAGCAGCACGGTTTTCAATGGGAAAGCTAAAGAAAACAAAATTCTAGATAGTCTTCTGATGCAACCAACAACCCTACACATGGCCTTATGCCATGTCATTAAGCATGCAATGCCTCTCCCTACCAGGCTATTAAGAAAAAGAATTGCTCTGCAAGAGTCTGATGCAGCCTTCACATAATTTCAGTTGTTTTACATTGAAAAATCACAAAACAAAGTATTTTAAGATACAAGGGCCTTGCAGAATTCCCAGAAAAGCTTGGGCCAGGCATCCTGCAAGAGGAATGCAGCTGCAGTTCACTGAGAAGGACTAGCTGTGAGCAACGTGAACACAAACCACTGTACTACCTGACCTGCAGGTAGGAGAAGAGTGGGTAGCCATCTCATATAAATGTTTTTTAATATAAATTATTTATTTTATATTGATTTTATAGATTTATTTTATATGTTTATTATTTATAAATATCTGTATTTATTATTTATATAAACTTACTCATTTGTTCCAGTGAGCAAACCTGTGGAGGCCGGTAAGCTCACTGGTTGAGAGCTGCTTTTCACATGTCCCAGGATAACAGGATGTTGCTCTATAATATTCACTTCTAAATCAGGGACAACTTTCTGCAGTAAAACAGTGCACTAAAAGAACCAAAGAGCCTAAATAAAGGATGTTTCCAAGGGGAAGACCAATCCCTCACACACTTTCTTGTTCAAGGTTATAATGAATATTTGACTGAAGCTTGTAGGAAAGTTTAATGGACTGCAGTTTCCAGAAGGGGTTAATAGAGTGCTAAGGAAGCATATTCTGGTTTGGAAAAGGGACCTTAGTTTCATGGGAAAAACAAGGTCATATGCATTTCAAAAAAATGTTTTGAGCTTGGTGTCTGAAGTTCCAGAAGCAGACAGAAAATGAAAACAGGTCAAAAGACAGCAAAAGGTGAAAGAACATACCTGTTGTGAGGATTGAACGGGTAATCACCTCCCATAAGAGGTGGATAAACTTAAAAATCAATATAGATAAGCAAGAAATTCTTCTGGGAACCAAAGATGAGGGAACTTATGAAATGAGCACTTTAAACTGAGTTAGGGACCAAAATAGTCTCCCTCTAGACTTTATCTAGAGTCAATCACTTACTAGTATGTGAGCCAAACCCCTACATAGCAGATCGAAATGTGATTAAGTAAGAGTAAGCCTTCTTAACGCTCATGCCAAGGAATTACGAAGATAGGAGTAAAGCTACAGAAGCCCCTGTAAAAGTCTATTACAGTACATAAATTAAATAAGTCAAACCCCACTCTGACCTTCCTCCATTTCTGGCACATCTCGTCCACTAAGTTAATAATCGTTTGCATTCATTTTCCACGCTGTACCTGAACATACTGGTCAATGAGGGAGCCTGAGCCTGTGCACATCGATCGCAGTGCTTCTCGCACTGGCCTCAGGATCACCAGGGACATTGAGAGACCTGCTGGGGTGAACAGAGCCCTTCGATGTCAGAGAGCCACTAAAGTAATTTCTGAAGAAGATGGGTCATCTCAGTGCTTGGCAAGTTTCAAGCCTATGGATTTCTCCTGCCTCATGCTTTTTCAACAAGTTAACATGAGTTCAAGGAGGAGCCCTGGTTTATTGAAGGGTCTAATTGCAAAAGTAGAGGGAACAAATAGAGCCAGAAGTGTTTTAGCTGAACAGGACTGAGGTGGATCAAGAGATTTGTGGAAAATGAAGCCTTGAGTGACATAGTGATGGATACACCGGGGGAAAGTTTGCATATTTTTATAGGAGGAAAATACTGGATTGAGGAAAAAGCTGAACATAGACATGTAGCAACTAATGCTAGATTCAAAAGGAAAGAGAAACCAAGTTTATTCATAGGTGTGTTTCCAAGAGTTGGATAGGCTTGAAAAACACTAATAAAGAAAACAGTGTGAGATATCTGACAGTAAGTTATCAGAAACTTTGATAAGCTTGTCATTTTTTCCTATTTTTATCTAATGGCAGGCCTACACACAAAGTAGGAACTGACACAGTGCAGCCCAGAAGATTAGTGAGACAGTGCACTAAAGTGGGGTGGAGGGGCAATGGTTTTAGATGTAAGAAGTCTAGTTTCATCTGTCCTCTTTACTATGCTTCCTATGTGAAATCCAGCAAACCTTTCTGCCAGGTTTTATAAAATAGTACCTCCCTATTTCTGTGATCCTTTCTGTTGTCAGCTTAGAGCATTCAGCACAGTCAAACAGATGGTCTATTGGCTAAACCAACACCATCTTGCTCAAGAAGAATTTAGAACAGGTTTTTCAGCCACAAATTCAGCTCAAAAACGTCATCTGCCTGTGCAGCTCAACCTGGAAGCTCAGGCTGCTACTGCTGAGAGAAGGAAGATGTGGAGGCCATTACAGAGAATGGGGATGGGATAGCCTTTTCCAGAAAAAAACTCCTGCCTTCAACTCCATACACCAGCAAAAAACAGCCTTCAGGTGGCAACACCCTTTCCCCGGACAATCTTAAACCCCAGCTTGACCTGCTCCTCCTGTTTAACATAACAGCAGGGACATACTAAGGCTAATTTTTCCAGCGATTGGTCCTGTCACCACGAACGGGATATTTGTGTAGACAGGGATGTCTGTTTGGAGAGTGGAGAAGAAGGAAGATGAACTCACGGGAAGGTTACAAAACCTGGATCCAGGTACCAAACATGGGCTGCTTTGTTAGATAGAACTGGCTTCATACAACATTTTCAAGAGGCTTCCTCCAGCCAGACTGCTTTCTCTGGGTGGCATGGATGAACTGTGAATTATCACCTCATCTTCTGTAATTAACCATATTAAACTTCTGCACTCTTCAATATTCATCCATTATTGCTTTCACTACGACACTTTGTAATGGACATACTAAATGGCAGGAAGCTGATTCCGATTTCAGTGCACAGAATAATGTGTTTCCACTTCCACACACGGACAAGAAAATGAACAATTGGAAATGAGATGACTTATAATATGTATTTCTCATGAATCACTGACAAAATATTTTATGACCTCCTGTGAGATAAGAGGCAAGACAAAGGGGATATTAGTAGATTTGTTAAAAAGGAGAATAGTTTTGGCAGAATATAATTCTTTTCTGTTTCAGAAGTACCTATGGAGAAAAAGTTTCCTTAGAAAAGAGTGCAATTCACAGTAGACTCTTATCCAGTGTAAGGTCATTAATATGCTCATTTAAGGCCTCTGAATATAAATATGCTCTTCAGAATGGTACTTCAGTATCAGATGTGAACATTTTATTGCACTATTAAGATAGATGCTAATTCTGACTTTGTCGGAAATATTTCCTTTTGTTTACGTACTTAGCTTTCCAGAGCAACACCATTGCTTTATATTAACAGTAACAGAATAGCAAACAGAAATGAAACTGTTGCTTTTGTGTTGGAAACATGGTTTACCAAAGACTGCGGGGGAGAGGTGTGGTGAGGGGGGGTGTTAGCCACCACAATGTATTTTTTTTATTTTTCCAGTTAGAAACGAATTTCAGCAAAAGCAGATTATTTTCATTAATGCCATTGATTATTCCTTTAGCATAGAATTCTGAAACTGAAGACATTTGTTTATTTTTATTTCTGAAAATGAGAAGGGTATTAAGCATTAGAGTATCTTATTTTTCCCTCCCTCCTGACTTTTTTTGTGTTCTTCATTAAACAAAATGGAAAACAGAGAAATATATTTTCTTTTATTTTCTCTTTCCTTTCCTTTCCTTTCCTTTCCTTTCCTTTCCTTTCCTTTCCTTTCCTTTCCTTTCCTTTCCTTTCCTTTCCTTTCCTTTCCTTTCCTTTCCTTTCCTTTCCTTTCCTTTCCTTTCCTTTCCTTTCCTTTCCTTTCCTTTCCTTTCCTTTCCTTTCCTTTCCTTTCCTTTCCTTTCCCTTCCTTTTTCCTTTTTCCTTTTCTTTCTTCAGGTAAAGAAGTTCTGAGACTTCAAGTAAGAGAAGTGAAAATGGCATTTTCTGAAACTGAGTGAAATGGCATTGCCCATGGATTGGTATGGATTGACAATGGTATTGACTTGGATATGATTGGCTTTTTGTACATGGAGATGGTATTGATGATGATGGTGATGATGTTGTTGATGAGAAGATAAAAAAAAAGGTGACTTTGTAAAGCAAATTGTACCTCTGTTAAAAAAGTTGTGGCCCTTTCAAAATCCGCAATATGGAAAAAATAACCCTTAGAAATATCTCTTTTTTTTCAATCAACATTAAATTTAAAAGGGAAAACATATGATCATAAATACTACATCTGGCAAATATGTTAGCTGCCTTATATCACTTACACTAAAAAACCAAGCTGGTTTGAGATTTCTGTTCAGTTGGCTCAAGGTTTCTTTCCGCACTGTGAGTCTGTAGTGAATTGTTAAAACCCTTGGGCTTCAGGAAAGAAACCCCTTTGAAAGAGGTAGCCAGAAAAATGCCAGTATGACACCTGTTCTATAGCTGTACCTTGGACTTAAGTCCGCAAATCAAGACAATCACCTAAGAGGGCCAGTGGCCCGGTAGAGTATGATATATACTATTTTGCCAATCTTCAGCTGGGTAATACAAATACAAGAATGACTTTCTGGGAAGCATAAATGACTTTTTGGCAGTAGATAATAGGGATTTTTTTTTTTTAATGTCAATTTTTGGTCAGTGCATGTTTAGGAAAGAGTTTGCACTGGAATTAGGAAACCCATTACTTCTTTTTTGATTACCCGATTTTATCAACAGTCTTTCTCAGCAGTGGCAGTGAATGCTGATGTGTCAATACACGGCCAAGCTCCAAGCAGTCATTTTCACATAATTAGGAATTTGAGGGCAAATGATCAGACAAAGGAAGGCAATTTCTTTAGCACAAGTGGGCACAAACAAGTTGTTACTCCCATCTCACGTTTACATCAAAAAAAACTATCCCTTGGCATCATGAGAAAACTCCTTGGAAAGCTCCCTTCAGTGAACCTTCCCACAGCACCAATGGCTTAAGTCTAGTTTTGAAGCACATCTGTTTATTTGAATTCCTATTTCTGTGCCCTGCAAGCACAGAATGATTGCGGCAAAAAAACCCACTGATGACTGTTTATCATTATTGTTTCAAAGCCAGCCAACTTAGGGTCTTTAAAAATAAAGGGTCTTAACAGGTGCATGGGTAACAGGCATTTAAGTCTTATAAAATTGAATTTGCATTGAGGATATGGCTGGCAGCAGAATTTAGAACAAAACTAATGTGCACTGTGCAATGAGTGAGGAATTTAGCAAACTTTACTGGGTTATTAGCTTTGAATTAAAGACAGGTAAGAGTAAAGATGATCCATAAATTATAATATGTTACATATAATAATAATAAAATCTCTTTTCTGCCTGGAAGGGAAGGGAACTGGTTTAGTCCTATCTTTACTGCTCATCACAATGACTGCCACTGTCAATGGTCCACCCTCTGTCTCTGTACAATTGGCACCAAACAGATGGTGTCCACGTGGCTAACCTCTCTTCTTCTCAAAATATGGTGTCTGCATTATCCAATGGGAAAATCATTGGTCTGTACTATCCTTAGACCTAGTTTTGGGGATTGTCTGAGAAACTGCAGAATTACGCCAGGTAAGGGTCAACAATTAAACAAAACGGGCAACCACAGGGCACTGCTCAGGCAAATGCCCTGACCCTCTCCATTGACTAGCAGAGATGTAGTTAACATGCCCAAAGCTGCACCAGGCATAAGCTTTCAAAATCTTCAATAACAGGTCCCACATGAAATCTTACAGGTCTTGTAATAACCCGCAAAGTACTCAAATATTTACCTTATCCCTATCTCCCAGAAAAATCTAGCCTCATTCATTTCCAAGTTGTGTTATGCACTAGCCACAGCAATCTTCTGCAAACAACAGATTCAAATTACAAGCAGAGAGTTCACAGTATAGTTTGGCAATGTCTTCCTTCACAACCTGCTGGCAAACAGCCTGCTCTGGCCACATCTCAATGGTCGGTGGGATTTCTCCGGCTGATGAACCTACCTTTTCTAAAAAGTCTTGGTCTGTTATCCATAGCAACAACACTCCTTTTGTGCTGGCTTGATAGAACAAGTAAATAACACCCTCTGGAAAGACAGGAAAGGAGGACTGAAAGAGGGGGTGCTTCTTGTGAGGGAAGACTGGACATAAGCCATTCCCTGAGGTGAGAGCAGGGCTGCTGGATGGTAGGAAGGAGTTCCAAGAAGATAAATTGTCATCATCTGTAACTCCCCAAAATATCCTGTAATCTCAAAAAATTCACTGAGTTTAATCTTTCACATAGCAAAAGTCTGATGCAGCTGTCATTGCTCTCTGCCATCCCTCATTTTCCCACTTGCCCTTATATCCACTACAACACTATCAAAACAGACTTTCACCTATTCTGCTTAACAGCCTTTGCTCAACCCTGTCTTGAGCTGCCCTGTGACAGCTCCTTTAAGTAACCATCACAACCCTCGGAGAAACCCAACACAAACATTACACAAAGCAGTGCTGACATCTGACATGCCACCAATGCCTGGCTAACATAACAACATGGTTTCTGACAGAAGGAAAGCCATCTGTGACTCATCCCCTCTGCCAGGTTGCAAGTTTCATGGATAATATTAGCTGCATTCAAGCCAGGGGAATGTGAGTGCTTTCCCCTCACAGGTCTGGCTCTGGCTGCTTCCTGGCTCCATCCTGGACCACGAGTGATGACGATTCAGGAAGGAAACCTGGGCATGTGGTGCCATGAAAGACACCGTGATGTGATATAGTCAGGGCCCTGGTGAGCATCTCAAGGACAGCCATAGTGTGTTCCTTCTCCTTGGTCAACCAGCTGCTGCAACAACCACACAAATTCAGAGGTGGGATACTAGCCCAGCTTGTGAAAACAAACCTGTCCTTGGTTTCTATTGAGGAACATTTAATGAGGCTGTATCCAATCCTAATAATACATATTTTTCAGATCTGTGCTGAGCTGCACTCTATTGCTAATCAGCTGCTGAGGTGGCCTCAGCCCAGATACTATTTTAAGTGGAGAGTGCCATAATTACCTGCTACTCTGTAGCTACTTGGTAAGAGAAAGCCAGAAGTGTGTTGACATTTTTATTATAGGGGAGGCAGCCTAAAGAGAGAGAGATGGGCACAAAGAAGGAGACAAAGAGTTCTGACTTCAGGTGGGTGACTTTCCCTGGGGCTGAAGTGAATGATCTCAGATGGCTCTTGCCGATGGCGAGAGATCTCCCCCCCACTGATGACTCCACAGTTGCCACCAGATCCTAAGTTCACCTCAGATGTTCCACCAAACATCTAATGACAGCAGTTTCACTCCATTTTGTTATCACACCTATGACTATGGCAAGTGTAAAAGGTAGTATGGCTCCACAGCTTTTAGGCAAAAAAAACAAGGAAAGAGCAAAACCACAGCAAAACCAGAAACATTTTTAAGCACAGAATCACTTAAGGGGTCAAAAAAAAAAAAAAAAAAAAAAAAAAAAAAAAAAAAAAAAAAAAAAAAAAAAAAAAAAAAAAAAAAAAAAAAAAAAAAAAAAAAAAAAAAAAAAAAAAAAAAAAAAAAAAAAAAAAAAAAAAAGCTGCTAAATACAAGTTTTAACATATGAGCTGAAACCAGGACAACCTCCCTTTGCTGCCTTTTGGTAGATAGTCTTCAGGATATTGCAACGCTCCACAGGGCAAGGGCAATTTAGCAGTGTTATTACCATCTTCTTTTGTTCAAACTCGATGCTAACATTCATTTTCAGATTTGCTGTTTTCTTTTTCAGCTGCACTCATGCTGGAGGGTGGAAACTTCCTTATAATCATTTATGAAAGTAGTGAAGGATGCGATTATTGGGATGTTTGCCCTGTACATTTTTGGTTTGCAGCATTATGAGGTAAAACCAAGCACAAAACAAAAGATAGCTGAAACTTAACAAGCCTTGTTCCCATTAAAGACAATGCTCAAACTTTGGCTCAGAATGTTTTATTTCCTGAAGAAACAACAGACCAAATTTTATCCAGAAAAAAATAATATCCAGGAATGCAACAGAAAAAGGGTAATTAAAATATGATCATGTTTTCAGGAGTGATTTTTAGGGAGAGCCAGACTACGGAACAGGCATCTATAGAGGATGTTAATGAACTCAGGCTTGCTTGACTTACCATCCAGGAACAGCAAACTTTGTTTACACTAGCCTTAAGACTTTTCAACCATATACTTTGTTCCTACTGTTAAAATGAACGAAACTTTAGTATAAGGAGGGAGGCTGTCCTCCAACATGTGGAAACCAATGGCTACGGCTCTCAAAGGGAGGACCTGAAGATGCACTGGCTTGGTCACAAGTGCGGTTAGTACCTAACAGCACTGCAGCTCTGCAGCTCTTAAGATATGTCTATTCCACAACCAAAAGTACAACTGAAGATGATGTACCCAGGCTAATTTTAAATTAGCCACTGCAGTGAGAAGCTCAGTGCAGCTGGGACACTTGCACATTCACACAGCTCCGACCGAGCAGCCTGCACTGAGCACTGCATGTTTGTAATTACAGCATAATCAGTACTTGAGCTGTCTTGTTTAAGGCTAGCTCAGTTAGATCTATGCAGGCTGTATTCAAAGGACAGAACAGACATCCTCTGGGAGAACAACACCTAAATGAAGTCTTAGACTGGGTAAAGCAAAAAGGAAAACATCATCCACGCAGAGATACTGAGAAAAAAGTGGAAGGTGTAGCCAGCCCTGTAGCGGTGTCAGACCCTTTCTGGCAGACACATGCATGAGTAAGGCTCTGTTTACTGAATGAGTTCTCAGCCTTGCATACATAAATAGTGTGGACAAGAGCGATATGAATTTTGTTTCTTTGATACCAGGAGATCAAAACATTCCCACAGACACATTGTATTGTCATATTGATATTCTGGGACAGCTAGCTTGTGCATGAAGTTTTGTCCATAATGAGACTTAATAAGCTTAAAGAGCCACCCCTGCATTTCTCTGTTTAACCGTATCTGCTTATTTAATTTTCCTGATGGTAGAAAGCTACGGCTGTCAGAATGGGCAGTAGGTTTGGATATCTCGGCATTCTGATCCTTTCCTCGCATCATTACAACGGCATTGGGTGAAACATAGGTCACAGGGGAAAAGTATTGATAAAAGATTCACTCTGTCTGATTTCTTTCTTGCTATATTACTGAGTCATCATCCTTTAAGCTGCTCACTATTTATGATGTGCACAAAATACATAATTAATTGTCCAATTCAACACCACTAGCACTATGGCCTCTGACAGACTTTCATTTATCTAAATGTGTTTTTCTTTCTCTGGATTTATGATGTTGCTTAAGAAAATTAATTTGGTCAAATTCCCCCAGAGGTTCAAGGGGGCAAACCACTTTTTCATTTCCACTGAAGTTATTGTTATTGGATTTGAAATTTTCTTTTTAACAAAGAATTAATTTGCATACATTAGAAGCTAGCCAGTTCTAAAATCAAGAAGATGGAAAAATAGACTGATAAATATTCTAACGTACTTCTACATTTCTCTGCATTTCAAATGAGGTCCATATACCCACTGCCTAAACTTTGATGTGATTACCCTCTCCTTTCCTGCAGCTGAGATGTAGAAAAACATTATGAACCAGAGAAAGTGGATGCTATTGCTTTACTGGAAGTGATATCCACCTGCACAATGGAAGGAAAACTGTTTTACACTTTGGGCTGTGATGTTGGAAAGAATTGTTTTTCATACTCAGCACAGCATAATAGAACAGGTTTCCCAGAGGCAGAGAATATTATTACAATGCAGAATGTAAAGCTAATACATGTGTATGTACAAATATATCTGTTGAAAGTATATGATGTGTAACACTGATAGCATAAATGCTGTTATCAGTTAAACAAATTGGCCTGAAATGATCTAAAATACTTGCTATCGCGCTAAAAAAACCTGCCAACAGGAAGCAGGTTCTGACCACGATTGCTGTAAGGATGAAAATGCTGTAAACAGAAATCATTCTTAATATCTATTTGCTGAAGGTAGGGAAAAGGCCCTTGTGGATGGAACTGTGATTTCGCACATGGTGGGGAGTTACAGACTCTGGACTCTGACATACAGAAATATCATTTCTGTACTTTTGGAGACAGGACAGATACATTTTCTTTCAGAGATCATTTCAAAATAACAGCAGACAGTGTGGAGAGGAGCGGGGCACTACAAAGAATAGTAAATAGATACAGTCAGATATCAATCACGGCTGCAGTAATATCTCAACTCCTTCTGTGTATTCCCTTTAATTAAATAAATTAATCATTTCAGGTGTTTTTCTGACACTTTTATATACTTTTACCCTTGAATAATTTAGTGATATGCACAAATACGCATCAAACTTTTAATTTAACAATTTCATACTTCTATTGTTCTCACCAATCCTCTATGGTCTGTAAAGTTTTCCAATGATAATCTGCAAATACTAGATACTTAAAAATGTGGGAAAATCTATAATCCACTGGATAAAACTACCAAATAAAATATAAATTAATGTCAATAATTTGGTTTTGGTGATTTTTCTATCAAAGACTGAAATGCAAGCAGTTCCTAACATCTGGAAATCTGCAGAAGAATCTATGTGTGAAGGACCTTTCTCAGTGCAGTAACATAAAAAATAGAAAAACGGGATGCATGCATCTAGGTACAGTACTATGATTAAATCTAGCTGGTCAAAACAATGGAGAATTCAAAATTAGTTGCTAGCTAATACCATTGTATAAGGCTGTGTGGGTGGCAGAGAGGTGTTGCATCTAAAAAGGACTTGTTTGCATTTTTTACATCCTCTGTTCTGTACACGGTCTTCAGAAACTACATGACTAGCTGCAGATACAACAGGGAATGCTTCATAAACAATGAGGAAATTGGTAAAGGAAGATGTGTTCAGATGATGGAACATTATGTACTGATGTCTCTGCCTGTGAGCTTGCAGCAGGATTACTAGTATCTGCTAAACCTACACATTTATCTTTGCAAAGTTCTACAGTCTTGACATAGCTGTAGCAAATTGGCAATAGTCAAAATCAACCTTACATTAAACAGAGCCAAATCGTGTCTTGTTAAATGTTGATGGAGAAAAAGAAACTGTTCCTAAAAGTAGTAAAAAACATTAGCCAAAATATAATCTTAATGGTTTAGGTAAACTTTTCCTGGAATAATGACAGCCAGAACTAAGTCCTGCTCTTGATGAAGTTAATGACAAAATCAAGTGGATTAGATGGAGACATTGGAATGTATCCCTCAGTTTTCTGAGAGCTACTTATACCATCTGCTTATTAATTCATACCCTCAGGACTATTTCTCAGGCTACAGCTTGTGAGCAGCTTCAAACAAGTGACATTTTATGGCAAAAAGTCAACCTAGTAGAGGATGTGATTTTTGTTATTCCCTCCAAAATCTGAGCCCAAGATTCTCTTGAACTCCTCACAAGTTAGAGCCCTTTTTTGTGAAACAGAAAAATGTAATACACCGTGTTTATAAGTACCACTTTCTGTGTTGTGTGATTGTAGCCTGATTCAACTTTGCTCGAGATGTAGTTCAAGTTCATCTGTAAAATGATAGTACCAGTGACATGTAGTTACAACACAGCATCATTCAGATTCGAGCGGTTTTATTTTGTATCAAGAAACGATGGCGCCCAGAAACCAAGTTCCGAAGATGGTTTTCAATATTCAATGTATTTTCAATACATGGGCACTGCCAGAAAAAAAACAGTAGAAGGGCACCTATACAGAGACTCAAGGTCCTTACAAGGTTTTATTTGCGTTAGGACACTATAATAATGATGAATTTAAGATGGCTACAATCCATTTATCATAGCCACCATCAGAGGACTGGAGAAATGAGATAGGACTCAACCACTGTCCATATAAAACATTACTCTGAAACATAGGGCACTTTGTTCCCATAATGATAGTGCTTGTCAGATAACATTGATGAAGCTTTAACATTATTGTGCCCTGGAGTACATTTCATTGCAGCTATGGAGTTTAAGATGAACAAAGGTCTTGCCTTGTTTTTAAAGAAACACGTTCAGAATTGCTTGAAACACCAAACCTTTAGCAAATGATTACTATACCACAGTCAGACTATGATGTCTAGTCAGACTAGTCATTACATAAAACAGCAGTTCCTTTGCTGGCTCAAGAATGCGCTCTTTAGGCTTAGGTAGGCTTACTTCTACCCCCCTTCCCTACCTATACCAGCTGAAATAGGTCATCAGAAAAGGTAACAGATGAAGCTGCAAATGGGAGCTCCTCCTTTATCTGTTTACAACAGAGCCGGCCACTTCACTAGTGCAATGTGAAAACAAGGTAAAATGTGTGAAAGGAATGATTCCATGGTATGCAATGTCTCCTGGGATAGGGCAGTTTCAAATACTGGGCTGCTCAGCAGTACACCTTAAGGCAGTGTGCTGCCATAAACTGTTATGACAAATGCTATGACTTACCAGGAAAAATGAGGAGAAAAGCAAGCAAGCAAGCAAGCAAACAAACCATTAAACACTAAACATTTTTATCTTCTGAGTTCTGTAGCACATAGTATTTTAATGCCAAATCAGCTCATCTTGCTTTTCTTCACCACAACAGCACTGAAAACTATGTGATCAACTCTTCAGCGGGACACCATAGACCATAGTTCATTTTTATTCCTATTCAGGTTAACAGCAATTTGAAGACTGGTAAGCAGATAGATGGCAGGAAAGCAAGGTCTTGATTTTTGCAAGGTGCCAAAAGCCCCAAACAATGGCTCGCCAGGTATCCAGGTATCCACCTTCTCACAGTTGTCAGTAAGAACTCACCAGAATGTCAATGAAAGCCTGGCTGTACCAAGAATTTGTGCCATACACTTCAGGGTATTTAGGTGTTCTAATATCTCATAAAGGAGCAAATACAAAGCTGACTGACACAAATGAAAAAAAAAAATCCCCCAGAATGTTCTGAGTCGGACTCCAGAGAGGAAAAGCTTTTTCTTCTCAGCATTTAAACTGAGGCAGAACATGCTAGCCCTGAACTTCCACCACATTTAGGATCCTAAAGAAACTAATTTTCTAATCATATTTTCAATACAGAAGTAACTGCCTGAGAATAATTGCCCATCTGCCTTGTTGGTGCAAATGCAAACAATGAGGGCTGACTCTCATGTCCAGCTGCGATGGAAATGATAAAATTTTCAAAGTTTTAAGCCTCATTTGAATTATTCAGATGTTTCTCAATATATTCATACATCCACATTTGAATGGATCACAGCTATATATTGAAATGATCAAATAAATATTTGCTTTAAAATGCAGTCTTGCTCTTGATTTATTGTATTCATTAAATGCTGTCTGCCTTACAGGGACAGCAGAAAAACCAACACACATCAGTATTATTTTTCTTTGTGTGTATGTGTGTGCACGTATGTGTGTATGTGTTGAATCTGACCACTGCCAATTTATCTGAAGGTGAATAAGCTAATTCATACTGATATATGACCTTATTTATGCTTTTGATGTTGTCTACCTGCCTAGATAGAAGTGGATTTTATATTAATTCATTATATTCTGCCTAAAGTATACAATAAAATCTCACAAGACTGCTAAAACTGCTTCACATCATAAAAAAATTTCTTTGTCTTATTTAACCTTGACTTGACTGTATCCTATTGACTATACATGCATATTCTAAAACACATTAAGGCCTCTTCCAAGTAGAATTAATTCTTAAATTAAAAAATACTAAAGAAACTTACTGACATATGCAGGTTACCTTACCTTTTTACAGCAACCTATACTCAATATTCTTAACTGCTGTGGCTGTTTGTTGATCCTATCTGAGTCTTACAGTTAAAGGAGAATTCATTATAGCGCAGTAGGTTTAAATACTGATAAGAAATTAGAGACTTTCTGTCCTCAGAAAACAGAAGTTTTGAAATCAAATTTAAGGTGAGTAATGAGAAATGTGTCTTCACGAGTAACTGAATGCATGCTGGTCTGGCAGTGTTTTAAATGAGTGACAGATGATTAATAAAATTACAATCACTGTGATGACTTCTTTCCTCATTACTTTTCACTTACACATCTACAGCTGGATAAGCTTTCACTTTTGGAAAACAAAAATGTGGGCACAATTCAGGATTTCCTTAGTCTTTGCCATGAATTTTCAATCACTATTTTTAGATGCAAAACACAGCTGCAAAGCAAATACATATCCAGACAGAAAACTTGAATCCCTCTGTTTTCCATGTGAATGAAGTTCACTGAAGCCAAGGTACAGACCTCTGCTTTTGGCAGATTCTAGTCCATTCGATGTCCACTAATTAATCCCAGACTCTATTCCTATTCCTTTCCTTTGCATGATAAATTGACTTTCCTTTTTACTGAAGGCACCTGGGGTTTGCTGTTGCTAACGTACATGCTGCCTGTGTTTTATATGGCCATATGTTCATGATGACAACAGAAACTCCTAGGATTGGCTTTATTACTTTCTGTGGCACCTGACCAAATTTCATAAGGAATGATCCTGAAGGAAGTCAGAGCTGCAGAACTTGGGAGACTCCACAAGTTGGCTGCACATATCAGAGTGAAGTGCAAGGGAGAGCTTAGCGCTAGCAAAAATGCTGAGCAAAGATCTCTGATGCTGAAGAGAGTAGGCTTCAAGCTTAGAAAGGCTGCGCCCAGTCAAAATACAATGCTAGCTAAACTAAATACCTCATATGCAAGAAAGAAACCTAAACAGTAGGGTATTATGGAAAAAAGACCAAGTGAAAAGGAAAATCATATCTAAAGGCAGATTCCTTTTTCAACCTTGAGCTGATTCTTGTCTTTACAGGAAAGAAAAATTCCTTAAACTTAACATACAAACATTCTATGCAGGACTAAGTATAAATAAGATACAATGCTGCTTTGGAGTTTATTATATACAGCAGCTATGCACCTCTTGCTTCTGAAGAAATTCAGTTAAAGATTATTGGCATCCTTAATCACATCAATGCTCATTTCAGCCTCTTCATATAGGAACTCTAAAAATGTTTACAGAAAAAATTGCTCTTTGATAAAGAAATAAAAAACAAATAAGGACACTGGGGTTTTAAAAGGGTAAAAAGCCTGTCCCTAATTGATTGTAAACTGATGACAAAGTGAAAACTGGAAGATTTGTTTAAACCAGATGTTTGTTCTAGAGCTGTTCAACCATCAAAAAAATAATGTCTCCTGGATATTTGCCAAATGAGGATTGATGAAAGAGTATTAAAGCTACAGTAAAGCTTTTACCTCCTCTGCTAAATAAGAGTCCCAGAGCTTGCAAAGAGGGCTGCCACTGAAGCCATAGATTCATGTTTTGATCACAGGCATGGGTGCATACATGAGGGAAAAGTAGTGTGTGATCTGCAAAAATCATGCTTGAAAGCTATCAGGGAATTCATGGCTTTCATAGGGCAAAGGTTTAGAAAGCAACTAAATTGTAATTCAAGTTTTGAAACAAAAACTGTGCATCAGAAACACAATCTAAACAGTGATCTTCTAGGGCTGGCATTCAGGAAAACATCAAAAACCTCTGAAGTGTTATGAACTGTATGCTCCTTTTAAGTCACTAAAACCAGCTGACAACTGTGTAGGGAAACGTTGTGTTTCAGTTTCATGCAAGCAAAGGTTTAGAGGGGTGAAATGGGACTGTTACTGCTTTCAGTTTATGGTTAATGCAAAGAGAGGTTTTGGGGGATGTGGAAGACAGTCTTTGAAGTAGAAAACAAAAGCAAAGCGGGACATTAATTTTAAGAAATCTCCTGATAGTCCTGATTCAAAAACCAATTGCAATTAACAGACCATTCAGTGTCAAACCTAGAAACAGTTGTATGAAAAACTAAAGTTGGAAGTACATACTAGTAACTAAAGTAAACAGAAAAGAAAAGAAAGTCCAAAGTATATAGTTTTGGAGCCTATACATCCGCAACTCTCCTCTTTAATGCTGTTATGGGATGCCGTTATGCACAACATGTCAGTAACAGAAATACCAAGGGTAGAAAACTTTCATTTTTAAAACCCCATTAACCTAATTTACCCTAAATCTATGCTATTGCTCAGAAAAATAAGGATACATTTCCCTTTTATGAGGAAATCTCCCAATGGTATTAAAAAAAAAAGAACTACAAACTTATGATCCTGATAGTCTGGTGGCTTGAAACCCATTTGGCAAGATGAGGGGAACCCCATGGGTGACCATGAAGAGCTCAGCCCCTTGCCTTCACACTGCTTTTCTCAGCAGCTCTGCTGGAAGGATAGCACCACTACTAGTATTAGGTGCTTGCTCCTACACCCTAATCTTTTCTGATAAATTAAGACACCTCAAAAATCCAGAGACTGGATTTTCTTAGTTAGAGATCCACAAACAATTTTAATAAATGTTTCATGGCAGCAACTCTGTCATATTGCACAGTCTATTTATCTGCTGTTTTAATTATTAACAGCATAAGACAAACTGTCTCTTAGGGTCCAGTTATAGTTGGTGTTAAGCTTGAGAGAGAAACAGACAATTCTGAGGAGGCCAAAAGTCTGAAAGTGTTACTGCTTCCAATAAAAATTTGAAAAAGGTTCTATGGTGAAATCATTTCCTGAAGATTGACCAGGAATGGTGGCTTCTACAGTTTCTGAAATAAAGCCCATTCTTCCAGCTTCTGGAAAGACTATACGCCCACTTTCCAGCAACTTAAAACAAGGACAGTCTTCACAACAACTGCACTTCTGAGGGAACTGCTGAAGTGCTTCACCTGACATGGATGAAAGGCACAATCCAGTCACTGCAGCAGGCAAGAGCCAAATTTCAGGGACTGTAGTCTGCTAAGTACACACAGATGTACATTACAATTCAGAACTTAGTTGGTATAACCTAAATGGCTTTCACTTTCAATGCAAATGCACTTTTGAATGTAATCTTAAAATGGTGTCTTGGGTATAGATTTGAAAGTCAAACATAGCCTAAGCTCATTATTCATTAGCAATCAAATATTCTATTGCTTCACTATCTTTTCTTTGTATTTAATTCTTTACCAAGTATAATGCATTATACTGTAAACTTTCAGATTTATCTGTCAGTAAGATTCTCCTGCCAGATTTCTATACATGACTTTATTACCAGAAACCATTTATTCATATAGTGCCATCCAAAGTAATTATATAAGAAAGCAACCATAAGCGTTTAACGTGTTAGTAACTGCAAGATGATAGAAGTGAGTGTTATAAAGTCTGGACGTATATTGAGAACATTTGTGATGCCAGACAGTATTTGTATAGTTAGCATGATGAGCTTGTTTGCCACAGCAAACATACACATGCAGGGTGATATGCCGTACTGGATAAGTCTAGGATTTTATATACATTTGTTCAGTAAAGGGCCCGATTCTGCTGGTGCTGGGTGATACGTTGCTCTGTATCTCTTCCCAGTACACAGCCCATTGAAGGCACCCCTAGTAATGGCTGAGTTTTGTTTATAACTTTAAGAGTTCTCTTCAACTAGAAATACAGGGGCTAGCTTGTGAGCAAGAAAGTAGTTTTCCGCTGTTGGGTGCTTTCAGCTTTTTATCGCTAGCATTTTTTAACTTATATTCCAAATTTTCCTTACGACAAAGCAAGCCAAGAGGACCCTTGTTGAGGTTCCTTTCAAGGTGAAGAGAGAACAGCTCTGCTGCTACAGGGTGGCAACTGGCCACCTTGACTCAGTCTCTCACACTATTTGAAAACATAGCTTTTATGTTAACTTGGTCCTTTCTCTATTTAGGATGAGTCCAGCAACCAGCAGTTCACATAAAAATGATCTAGACATCTAAATTCTTTGCCCTTTGCCTGAATACAGTCAGGTTTCAGGTGTGTCCACACGGAGAGCCACAGTGACTTGCTGTTCCTGGAGGGGAACATTGCAGAATCAGATCAAAGCACAAGCTACTGAAGAGCTGTAACTGTTCTCTTAGGATGGCTGTAACACTTCTGTTAGAAGAGCTAGACTTGCAGAAAAATAAACAAGATTTGTTCTGAGGGCTCTACAATGGAGGTAATACCAAAAGTAGCTATTGCACATCTTCGGTCAGTGAAAGAAGGAGACTTGGAGGAATTTAGATACCAGCATAAAAACTGTAGAAGAAAAGATTCAAATGACCTTAAAAATATCCTAAATGTCTTGTTGTATCTTGCCTGAAAGTTTCCTGCCTAAATATTTTAATTATCTGGATTTTTTTCTGCCCATTAAACAGCATATTTCATTTTGGTGTTTATATAACAAGAGTGGAAAGGATGGGTCAAGTGGGCTAGTAGGTCAAGAGAAGGACACAATCTCACTGTTTTTTTTCCCTCATACTAAATACTCCCAGTCTTGTAGTTTGCTTACTGACTCTACCAAAGCTCTGATGTATAAAAAAGCAGTATAATTGAAGTTAAGGGCTTGAATAATCCTTTTTCTAAGGATGTAAGATATAGCTATGAACATGCTGCTTACTTGTAATACCTGCTGTGATCTGCAGTCTAGCTTCAGCTTGTCAACAGGATGAACACAAGACAGAATTGTGTATCAATTTGTGCATGACAGCTGTGAAAAGGAGATTATAAAACTCCACTTAGCCACCAGCCTTATAGAATGGAAGCTTTAAATGATACAGGAAAGATAACACTAAAACGAGATTTTTTGTCACAAGGAAATAGTCTGCATCAACATCATTCCTTTGTCTAATTTCTTCTAAGTATGTATATTACCTCAAAACTTTTCAAAGACTTGACATTTTTATGGGTTTGGGTTCATTGCCCAGATTAAGGCTAATCTCTCTCCATTACAAATTTAAAGTGAGATTTGTGGCTTTGGCTGCATGACTCCTATTGAAGTTAATGGGAGTCAGTAGGCCAAATCCTCACATGTTATTTTGACAGTTTTCTCCCTGTGTGTTTAAATCTTCTAAATAAATGAACCTGAGCCTAATAAATAGTTAAATAAACAAAATCTACTTTGCTATTTTGACTAATAAATTAAGCTTCCAATGATACCTGATGAGATTTACAAGACTGCTGAACAAGATCAGTTAAAAAAACCCCAACCTTAATTTTATGACTGTAGGACTACAACAGCTCTCAAGGAATAATAAAGGAATTCCCTGACCTACAAGCTCATTGCATCTGGTTTAAATATGTGAAAGTTAGAGCTTGTCAGGAATGTTTTGCCTTTTTTTTTTCTTCTAAGAAACAACCACATTTTTTAAACTTGCATCTTTCTTTTCTAAGCATATTTTAATTCTGACAAAAAATATCATTAAATATTCAAAACACAATTTCTACAGGAATAGGATGAAATTTGAAAACCTGCATTCCCTCCAGAATACATAGCAGAAAATGGCTCAATGATTATGTGAGGGACAAAATTTCTGATCTCCAATGTTAAAAAAAAAAAAAAAAAAAAGTGAAGCACCCTAATGGAAAAAATAAATGTCAGGAGAAAAAAGATGTGGTGGCAATGGTGGTCTTCTGGAGTTGTTTTGGTTGAAAAACTTTGTTAATTCTCAAATTTACAGATTGGAAGAACAAACCATTTTCACTCATATCTCATTGATGATGTTCTAAAACAAAGTAAAGGATTTAGCAAATACCCCTGAGAGCAACAAAACTCTGCTTATCATGTGTATCAACTTGACTTCGTCCTTAGCCAAAATTCAGTGACTCTATCGAGCCTTCTGGATAACACGCCACTGGAAGTCGAGTAGCTCTCTTTCCTGGTTGTGCAAATCAATTTAGAGACTAGAAGAGTATTCACCACATCAAGGAGGAAGGGAGAGAGGGGAGCAGCACATTACCTATCCTAGAAAATCTAATCATCCAGTAACTCAGTCCTCTCCCACTGTAACATGGCATTCAGGACCCTCAACAGAAAAAGGCTTTACTCTGTTGCAGAAATAGTTAAGTAAAATATTAACTATCATAGATTCTCAAAATCATGCCTCTCAGTGGCATGTCAGAAATCAAACAGTAGCATCCTTGCAAACAAATGGCAAAAGTCAACTAGGACATGGTCTGGACATTATTTATAGGATTACAGAAAACCTTGCAACATCTTATAACAAGCCCTAAATGAGTTCGCTATGGAAATCAGGACTCTTTAATGAAGGTGGCTTTAAGGGATGGATTTGCTTATTCTATCATGTCAATCACTTTGATAATGGAGAACCAGCTGGCATATTTTGCAGATCCGGAGTTGTATATCATCAGAAGTGCATGCTTGTCTTGGGAGACATGATGGCAGATACAATGGGCTACCTAAGGCAAATTGCACACGACAGTTCTCTAGTGTTCTGACATTTATCTCTGAGTAAGGAGTGGAGGAACAGCTCACTGGAGTATGTGAAAATGACTGTCTTGTTTAATAGATTCAGTTTTGTCCACATTATGATAGTTTATTATAATTTTATGTATGTTATGTATTTTCCATTCTTCTCAACATGATGCCCAGGCCATTACAAATGATGTGTGTTGATTTGGTATTAATGCATACTGCATGTGATCACCCCACTGCCTCTGGGAATAAAGGTGTAAAGTGCTGGTTAACATCCTTTCAAACATTTTTCATTGCTTCTTTACTTTGCATAATCTTTACCAACCCCCACACTAATTTCATTTTGGAATCTGCCTGAAGGGAATAGCTAGAGGTGTGAAATAGCTGGAGGAGGATAATATGACACCTTATTATGAAGCAGCAGTTTGAAAGTTGTCAGCTTGGTCCTTGGTTTAAAAAATACAGCACCATACAATAGCTGTATTTTGAACAGATGGACCTAGTCACAGCATGAAACCAAAAGGCAACCCCAGACAGATTTAATACATATGATCCCTCTCCAGATCTATGCATATTATTATTGTTATCATTGCCATTTTCATTCTATTACTGTGGTAGATAGCAGTCCCAGCCATAAACTAGATTTTCATCACACAGAACCTATCCCAAAGCATTCACAATCTATGAATGAGATGAGAAAAAAACGAGAGCACTACAGACAGACGAGCAGTACAAAGAAGCACGAAGAGAGTATTGATCAGTCTGACCAAGCAGCTGGTGGTTGATGTACCCACAGCCCGAGTGTGTGCTCAATTCCCCCCAGACAACTAATAAACTGTTGTTAATCAATTGTAGCACAAAACCACATTAAAGGGCAATTCTCTTCAGTGGCTGAATATTTCTGAATGAATACCTTAAACTTCCACTGTCAATACCTGGAGACCTGCAGACCACCTAAATAAAGGATCTTTGCCATAGACACTTAGCATAGCTATGTTACTTTGACATGTGAAGAAGCTGAATTCCATACGATACAGCTGAAATTTAGATCTCCTGCAAAATTCTGGTTGACAGGAATGATGGTCAGCACATGTCAGCAGCTTGACTGGAAACCACCGTTCCATCTCCTTCCTTCCTCACTCTGTCTCTTCCAAGTTCCCCCCCCCCCTTTTTTTTTTTTCTTTCCCTCTCTTTTTAGTTATTAATGTTTGTCTGTGTAGCACACAAACATTTTTTAAGCCATTTCCCTGTTGAGCACGGTCTACAGGGCCAGCCCTGCATATGATCCACTTGAGGACGACACATAAAAAGTGACTCTTCCCTCTGCATGAACCAGTTCAATGGTCTCCTAATTTTCCAGTCCTACCCCCTAACACTGTTTGAAAGAATTGTCTTTCACAACACACTAGCTCAGAATTTTTTTTTGCCTATCTTTACATTAATTTCAATAGTTAAAACAGGAACAAGATTAGCAAGAGATTAGCAATTACATGTGCTTTTGGGATGCACCTTTTACACCCCACCCAGAGCATTATTCTGAGCTTTTCTTAACATTGGCTCTGAAAAGTTAGAATAGAATTATAACCCTTATCTTCCAAAGGTGAACACAACCCTTATCCTTTACCCCACTTTTTGGAGCAGGGATACAGTTTGCCAATGGCTGCGCTCATCACTGCTGCAGAAGACACGGCAATTTGTGTTTCTTTTTTCAGAGAAATAACATTTGACAAAACCTGAAAGTTAAAGAATAAAATCCTTAACTAGAAAAGATCCCTTGTGGGAGGGAAAAAAAAAAAAAACCACGTAACACAAGCACAAGTACGCAATAGTAAAAAAACAATCCAGAGAGAGACTGATATATCTGATTAAGACCTCATGAAAACCAACACAGACAGTAAGCTGAATAATAAAGTATTCAGAAGGAAAGCGCTTAAGCAAATTATTTCTATTTACAGAAACAGGGATGTGTTATGAGATACAAAGTCAGAAAAATCCTGGCAAACATAGAATGAAGCGATTAGGTGGCAACAGATTTATTCTTGCCATTATAAACACAAGGGGTAAGTTACTTCTAAACCCAAGTCATCTGTGTAGCCTCAACTCTTTTCTGAATGATAGATTATACATAAATCATGTTTTAAGGTACCCATCACTGTAGTATGTTATTTAAATGATAACAAATACCTCTTACCACTGAGGAAGAAAAAGTGAAGAATCAATGAAAATTAACTAAGCTTCTACAGCTCTGGTGTGCAGCTGGTACAAAATAGATGCCTATTGACTTCACTAGAGCTGCACCAGAAGACGTGACCCCTTCTTGTCCAGAGCTTTAGAGTAAGTTGCCTACAAAGAAATTGCCATTTCACACAACCTAGGCTTGAGCCTCCTCTCTAATACACAAAAGGCCTGAACAGTAGAAAAGCACACAGTTTCTTCATCTGCCTCAGTTTGCACCAGCTTTCTTCAGACATCTCATTGTTCTCTGAAAAAAACCTTTCCCATTACTTGAACTATAAAGTATTTCTTTCAAACAATGGGACAAAAGGAATATTTGATATCAATGATGCATACACAATTTTAAAACTCAACCTGTTGAGTGGAAAAAGCCATTCATTTTGAATTCAAAAGACATTTATAGAACTGCAGCTGAGCAGAAATGCTAGTAAACTCTCCTCCTATTTCATAATTAAATACCCATTTTTTTGTGTGCAGGAAGTCACTGTACAGATGTGCCAGCCATAGATTCATATTAGTAATTAGCTATAATAAGGTAATGCCAAGGTAGCCACATACTTCTGCTGCCTGAAAACCTATGACTGGTAGAATGCCCAGAATCCCAGGCACTGAACCAAGAAAGCCAAAGCATGCGAGCAGTGCAGGTAGTTTCTGATGGCCTGTACTGGTTCCAATACCAACCTGGCTTACGCTTGTCACCACTCAACAAGGGATCAGGAGGTCTGCACTGCTTCCCCAGAAGATAATAGAAAACCTTAACACTGCCAAATCACAGCTGGGGTAAGGTGGGCTGAGCAAGTACAACAATGCTGTCTTTCAAAACAAACAACAAAAGCACTTCTGGTTTTACAAAAATAAAAGTCTCCAGTGTGGAGAGGTAAAAAAAAAAAAGTCAAAATGATACCTTCCAGTTGCAGAACAAAATCCTTCAACTATTGTAGGAGTATGGGAATGATTTATGCTTGTTACTTGGACCGCAGAGTCTGCAGATGCTGGCCAAGAACTACCCTTCGCCTGCTCTGTGCTCCCTTGTCTCACAGAGGGCAAGACTGAGTGTCAGACTCACTGGAAATTTCAGCAATAGGGCAGCCTCATAAATAAGAGGTTAAAAACCTAGTGTGCCGTTCTGTATCTGGCATTAACCTGTGCTGGGGTAAGAAAAGGTCTTCTCCGCATCTCTTTTCAATTAAACTGGGACAGTGAACGTCCTTTTACCCATTGTTCACCCATTTCATTTGTGGAGACTGCAAGCACCTTGGAGTCATGATTTTATTTTAATTAGCACAGTAGGCTCTGATCTAGGGAGTACATACTACTGGAATATCAATTAGCTTTTAATGCTCCCATTCAGAAAGGCCTCTGTGCTGCAAATCTGAGAGCTCTGGGGTAATTTTTCTCGGAACCCTGAGTGCACCATAACCCTTACCTGCCCAGACCAGTCTCATCCGAGGGCTCCACTCACACACTCTCAGCACGGAAGCTGGGCTTCTGCACAGGTCCCTGCCCCAGCCCTTGCCTGAGCTGGGCTGCAGGTAAGCCTGTCCCGAGCCTTGACCCTCTGCTACTGCCGACAACTGCCCAGCTTGACCTTGGACGTGCCTCGGTGGGAGGAACTTGCCCGGCTGTCACAGGGCAGCTGCTGCTGACCCTGGCTGCTGTCAGCAGACCTGCTCCACTCTTCTGCTCTGGGTGCTGTGGGGGCACAGGCATGGCCTGTCTTCTACCCTTGGCTCCTTTTCCTTTGCAAAGCCCCCTGCCCTTGCTGCTCCCCCACAGCCAGCCCCGGCAAGGACCCAAGCCGAGATGGAGCCCCCAGGCCCATGGGTGGAAGGTATGTGGCTGGTGTCCCAGGTGGGGCTGGTCTAGTGCCTATAGATAGATGCCCTCAGGGACCTGACAATTTTTAACACTGACCTGTCTCCTTCTCCCGTCTTCCTCCTGTTACCGTGCTGCTAGCATTTTAGTCCCAGAGTAGGGAGTGCATTTCACTTATTAAGATATGTGGAAGGATTATGTGCAAAGGAAACGATGTGTGCAAACTGTTCTTATAATTTAGTACATCCATCATCTGGTTACATTTCAGCTCTCTCTTAACTTTACCTTGCAAACACAACTTAAAATACATGCAGTATTCAGAAAGGTGAAGACAGGAGGTCATGCAAAACAGTCTTCTATGCCACTTTAAGTACTACCAATTCCAAATGTTTTCAAAAAGCAAACCCTCCAGAAACATAAATTGGCTGAAAATCAAGAGGGATTTTTTTTGGTTGTTTTTAAAGCAATATCTTTGTATTTTAGTTTGGCTTCTTTACTTTCAGCTATGCTAGGGAAGAAAAGATCTTGGTCCATTTGGAGGTTTATGCAAAACTATGTCTGATAGCAGAGATCATCTTTTTAAAGCTGATGACTTGATATTAGGAAAATAAATAATATTAGAGAGTCATAGTCAATACAAATACAGAAAATCAACATTTATATGTTGTGCTATTAGAGAATGAATTATTTTTAAAGCATGGAATGAGGTACTGCTTAAATACGGCACTGAACTCACCTCCAAAATCCGTAACACACTAATTTTCCTTCCTTGCCTAAATGGGCAAGCAGCCTGAAGCAAGACTTTTTATTTTTCTTACTTTCTTCTATTTTACTGTCTGAATTTATTCATGACTGGTTCATACTGATTTTTTAAGTTGTGCTCACATTTTTGTTTCAAATTAAATAGCTTTTCTTCCTTCTGTTTACTTTTTTGGTGTATCTGTAGAGAGAAAGCTTTCGTCCCTTCATTAGGTCATGCTAAACAAGCCAGATTCAGGGATTTAATTTCATATATTATTATATAATCTCTTGTCATCTTCCTTTTTACCAGTAACACTTTCTTACATACAGTTTGCCACTATGTATATGGAGTTGGAGCAAATTCATACATTCAATTAATGAGCATCAGTAAAATTAATTCTGATTTCTGTCTGTCCCCTACCTTATTTCCATTAATTACAGTGAACCCTCAGTTAGGCAGAAATCTTCTAGGACTCTATTTTTTATAACTTATACTAGTCTTCATTTATTTCCAAAATGCTGAAAAAATATTTTGGCACTACCAACACAATTTCTTTACTGGGAATACCGAATACTTCTGTGACTTGAACTTGGTTAATGCCATTACTTTGACAGCTGGAGGCAAGCAGGCTCTACTATCCCCAACAGGGACAGAAAAATGTTATAGCACCACAAATGCTCTTCCAAAACAACCAAATTATAGGCTATCAGTAAATGTCATTAATACTTAAGAAGATCAAGGAAGGAGAATTCTTCCCAGTTGCAGGCACAGACGTTCGGGAATGAATACTCAGATCACAGATTCTGGCAGAACTCATGGATGTCTCTGTGAGAGCCATTCAGGTTTTTTTTTCTGTCTTTTTAACAAATAAAACTGCCATCTTATGCTTTTTCTAATTACATGATAAACCTTCGGAGATACTGATCTTCTGCCAGTAGGGATTACTGTAATATGAAAATATTAAGGAGCACATAGAAGGACAATAAAGCCAAAAGGTCCAGTTGGGCATTAAATTTTGTGAGCAGGGAAAGATTTTACTAGTTATCATAGCAGCATGGTACAGGTACAAATCCTCTGTGACAATTCTCTTAGCTCAATATCTTCTTCTGAAGTAAAACCAAAGAGGTACATTTTTTAAAAAACTTTTAAAAGGGGTTTTACTGACATAACTGTATTGGTCCATCATCATATTTAAAGTTATAAAAAAAATTCCATTTTAGACCTGCCTTTGCAAATTTGAAATCCAGTCATAGAAAAGTAGCGAAAAGATGCAAGTAAGGCATTGAAATAATGTCTCTCTCTGCTATCCCTCTGTAATAGTTACTCTTTTTACTTATCACCTATATATTTCTAAATTCTGACATTTCACTTCCCTAGACATTGATATGCTCTCATTAATCATGAGACAGGTTCTCTTCAAGCAGTTATGTTTCCTTTTTCTGAGGCTACTAATAGAATAGACACTTTTTCAACTATTGCTACCTTTATCAGCAATCTTGCTAATGATATCTCAGACATCAAAAAATCAATAACATTAAGTTATTAGAAGAACTGACACTGCACCTAAGAACAAGATGGAAAACATCTAACCAGGAAGACTTCTCCTGAAGATGAAGTGATATTTGGCACAGCTGAGGAAAGAAATATACTGAAAGTAGTGATGTATTAGAAAGGGAAGTATACTGTGCTGCTTCTCTCTTGTCAGGTGCAATGTCTTATGTGATACCCATGTTGCAAATACTTGTGTCTTAATCTACACAAAAAATGTGAGTGGCTTACTGTGTTTTTCCTCAAAGCTTTTATGCTCTTTTTTTCAGCTTAAAGAAAAACAAAAGAAAAAAGAATGTAATCAAACGTAAGCCTACTGTTTATACTATTTACTCATCAAAATTTCATTTTCAGACATCTTAGGGGCAGGAAAGTTCACTTGATTATCCAATTTGATCTCCCGTTTACAAAAGGCATGTGATTAAAGCGTAATGTGTGTCTGACTAATGCATTTTCCAGAAAGGCACTCACCCCTGAAGAAATCCAGTGATGGGTTTTTTCAGTATAAAGACATTTACTCCTTCCAGAAGAGTCCTTTACAACTTTTCTCTGTACTATCTTCAACTGTCCAACAGACTTCTAAAAATATACACAAAATTCATTTGTGCTTCCAAACAGCATTTTGCCATGACCCAGCTGAGGGTTTTGCACGCTGTTAGTCCCTCAGGGTTGTACAGGTGTCTTCTTATGGCCCACTCTTGGGTGGAGGGAGATCCTACCACACCCTCATTACACCGCTCACCAAGGCTCATGCATAATGCTGTCTCTGCTCAAGCCATAACTGATGCCAGAACTGTCACCTTGGCCACGCTGACATCTAGCCATGCTCCTTCCTAGCCAGGGCCAGATGCTGTTAGAAAAGTCAGGGGCAAAAAACTAATTTTCCCTTGCGTCCACTTGGCTCTCAGCTTTGAGGCTGGCTATAGCTGATGCAAATCAAAGACCTGCTCCACATGTCTGGAGGACACCCAGCAGGAGGCATCTTCAGCTCCTTTAGCACAGTGGGGAGCCAGGTGTCTGTGACAGCAGCAAGCTGTCACCACATCTCCTCCAATCAGCCCTAAATCAGGACTAACTGAACTAACTTTAGTTCCAACCCAAACTATTCTATGATTCTATGATTCTATGGCTCTATGATTCTATGAATTAGACAGTTCTTTAGAAATTATTTTTATTGCCAATGTCAAATCTAAGTAAAGTAACTGTAGAAAGTTATTTTTCTCAGCCAGACTCATAATCTAATCAACAGATAAAATTATGTTTAACTCACAAGAACCGTTTTCACAAAGCCATGTGAACTATCATTGGGTGAATATATGCTAACAGGGAATATTTTCATTCACTGGCAATCAAATGGAGGCTGCAGGTAGAGAAGCACTACAATTTGGTCTCCCTTACTTGACCGAGCTGATGACAAATTGGAGTGTGTAACTGGAGGACAACTAGCTGTATGGTCAGAATACTTACCAACGTATGAGCGTGACTGCATGGATTTAAAAGGAGCTACACACCTGGTTGTTTAGAGAAGCACGTTGAAAGACCAGAATGTCAACACATTCAATAGTGACTGCCTACACACACAAATGCACATTAAAATGGATCAATGTAAAAGCGACTGCTACTGCACTTGGTATTCACATCTGAAGTCAGAACATGAATACACTAAAAATTGACAGTTAGAAGTGCATAATGGTTGGGATTAATTAAACTCAGGACTCAATGTGTATCCCCTGACATATTAGTAGCTTTGTTGCAGATATTCAGAGAAGAATAATTTCTGTGAGGATTGTCATAGAGATTTTACAGAGTAGGATTTACAGGGCCTTTGACACAATGGTTTGGTGAAGCAGACCGCACAGAGAATTAGCATAATCTTTTTTCACTTGAACAACATCTCATCCTCAGTGGAAAGCTGTATTTTTCTATGATTTTTGACAAAGAAGCATATTTATCAGACTATTATACGATATTAACAATCACTTTTAAAAGAATTTCGAAGGAGATAGTACACTGAAAACATATCAATTAAAGCTTTTGAAGAAATTATATCCAGGGCCACTTATTCTCCTTTGAGTCACTGAATTTCTATGTAATTTTCTTCAGTGGAGTTAGACAGCCAATATACTGCAGAGGAAAGTCTGGTGCTGCCTATGTAGTTTGCTGGTGTGGAGCATCATCTTTAGTGTGTAATCTATAACTTAAAACCCCTTATGCTGCCACTTGCCAGAGCCATTCCTAACTTGGATGCTAGATTCTCATGTTGTCTATGCTAAATGTTTAGAGTTAAACTCCAGTAGGTGACCTCACAACTAACTGAGTATTGAAAGTAGTGAAGATAGGGACAGCAGAGAACAGCAAATCAGTTTTGTTAAGAATTGCACATATTTAAAATTTCCTATCATTCAGAAAAAGAACAAACTACACAACTTTTGAAAAACAGCTTCCTGTCTCTATCCATCCTTTATCGACAATCTTGGAGGGGATGTGGAGGAAGGAGCCAGAAGACCCCGGGAAATTAGAAAGGTAAGAAGTCACGAGCCTGGAAGTCAACACTTGGCAGCAGCCCAGCAGGCACACTGCCAAGGACCTGGGTGGGTGAGGTGATTTGAAATCTGCTCCAAAGGCAAATTCTTCAGCTCCATTTGAACAACCTGGTAATTGTCATAAAATTCTACATCGCCCCATGAAATGTTTAGATTTTGATGGACTGGTAAATGTCAAGCCAAAAAATACTTATTTGCATACATTTATTTACTACTTAGGTATCTTTATAAACTGCAATTTAGAAGCACTTTTTCTGTGCATTTTTTAAACAACTGGGCATCAAACGCTAACGTAAAAACAAGTAAGTGCTATGATTTTGCACTGAGTTTGAGGTGTAAAGATTACATAGTAAAAATATTCACAGATAACCTTTCAAAGTTAAAATTCTGTCTTCTACCATTAACTGCTTTAGCAGACATTAAATAAGCAAAGTATGAAAATATATTTTTAAAAGTTTTCCTTCTGAAAGATCCATTTGTAAGATATCTTTACTGAACAATAACTTTAAACATTTGAAAGCTAGCAGACATTAAATAAGCAAAGTATGAAAATATATTTTTAAAAGTTTTCCTTCTGAAAGATCCATTTGTAAGATATCTTTACTGAACAATAACTTTAAACAACTTTGAAAGCTACTAATGGTTGTCACGTCTTGAGGATGATTGTCACATTTATTAATACTCTGTAAGCTGCTCTTCACACTGTGTTATAGCTGTGTTGGTTAACAGAACATTCTTTCATCGCATCCTGGACATCATTTTCTTGAGCGACTTTACTTGTTGGCTTCCATTGAATTTAAATTGAGAAATACCTACATCATATATATGTAATGAGATAATAAAAAATGCAGACTGCAATTGTTAAAATGAATCCAGTTCAAATTTAGCAGCTACACTAACAATATTATACTAAAATTATCAGAATGGAATTGTATCCTAGTGTATTGAAAATGAGTTTCTCTCTCCTTATTTCTTTTATGGCTCAAATTATTGTATCTCGCTCTTTAATGGGCAAAATTATTTATGCAATTTATAGAATCTAACAACCTTTTAAATCTTGTCAACAAACACAAATAAAGTTTTGGCACAGATGATGGATAGCAAATAATATTCCTTAGTATTACTAGCTTACACTAGTATGGAGTTCAATTTTTACATTACACAAGTATACATATATACGTACATAAAATTTTAGTCGTGATTTAGGGCTGATTTCAGTGCTGATTTAAGATAATTACAGTGTAATGTGTGCCCAATCCAACCCTGTTGAAATGAAGTACAACACTGATTTCAGTGATTCTTCTGAGAATAAGATAAACAAAGCATGAACTGAGAAAGGGCTGGGGAGGGGGTTTGAGAGAAGGAAAAAACCAGTTTAGCAGATTTGCAGTGTCAGCAACTGTTCACCTCTATACCACAATGGTAGACAAGTTTTTAACTTCTGCTATCTAAAATATAACATATTCTACTCCTATGAATATTGAATTAATTTTATGAGGCATTACGTATCAGATAGAGTCTGAATTAAACCTCTACTTCTCCTGTAGTAGTGGAAAATGGACTCTAAAGATGGCCAACAATCTGGCTGTCAGGCCTTCTTGCCCCTGCACAGGTTTGCGAGTACACTTTTCCACCTCGTACCAACAAAGGGAATTTGCTTTGCAAGGACAATTGGGCTTTACTTCCATTTGGAAGAAATGATGCGGCAACCGTGAAAGAGGATACTTCTTTTAGATTTTTTATGAGTCATATACTTCCACAAGATTAAAAAAAAATAATAATTATGTGATGCTACCAGTTATGCTTAAATTGGAAGGCAGGATGAAAGAAAAACTCAAGGCGTGAAAGCAGTGGGGTAGAGAAGAAAAGGCCTGAAATGTAAAGCAGATATAAGCACTGCTTAATTGATCAGTACTGTCTCATCTCTTTGTTCTGCTCCAGAACTGACTTAGAAACAGAGCATTTCAGTACACCTGTGTCTAAAAAATTGAAAAGGAGAGGGGGAAAGAAAACTACCATATATTGTTAGATCACTAGAAGTGTATAACAACAAGTTTTACTTTAAGCTTACCGATTAAGGCTAGGTTTGAAATTAACAGACACAAAAACATGAGAACTGACTATAGTTACACTGATAGCGAGAGAAAGACCAAGTAATTATTGTTCAGTTACTATAAGGAGAAAGTAAGTCATTGGCTTACGATGCCAGAAGGGCAAACAGCTTCCTGCCTGACCTCACAGTGTTCATTGGAAGCAATCGGGCTGTTAGTGGCTGTGCAAAGGCAACAGGGCGGTGACAAAGGCAACAGGGAAAGAATGCATTAGAGAGGATATAGGTTAGGCTTGCAGTCTCATGGCTTGCTGCCACTGAAAGAGGGGATCTTCTTCTCCCAGCGCCCCCTGCAAGCCCTCTCCCTCCACTACTCCCAGCCATGAAGTTCTGCGGGCGCTCTCTCCCCCTCCCTCCCGGGGCACTTTCTCCAGGCACCTTGAGCTGGACACAAAGAGCTGCTAAAGGCAGGATGCACACAACTTGGAAGCGTAAAGCAATGATTTATTGGTAAACCCACAGAAGATATCTAGGACATAACAAGCATTAATTACCCATCCTGACGAAACACTGGAATAGTCATAGCTAGTGAGACAGGCATCAGTCAGGAGGGGAATGTATAATGCTCACTGGGAAAAACCCGTAACACTGCTGAGTTGCTATCTCCCACCATATCTTCACCGCCAACCACACTGACACCCTGGGGCTTTTTTCCTATAAGATTTTACACCTCTCCAGGTTGGTGTTTTTTCTTCCTGAATCCCTCAACAAACTTTTTTCTGTTCAGCCTCAGGGGAGCAGGGGAAGATTACAGGGAAAGTTACAGACAGCTGTCCCTGGTATTTGGCGGACCTTTCTGAGGTTTGATTTAACTCACTGATATGGTAAAAGGGATGCAGGTCATCTTTTTTCTTTCTTTTTTCTTTCCCCTTCCTCCCTGAGTTTGCTTTCTGGCAAAGTAGTGAGTGAAGGCAGTTTACAAGACATCTCAGAAGCACTTTCCTGGTGCAAGGTTAGTAGGGGAGAAAGGGGAATAGGTAGTGGGAACTCCACTTTTTGGTGGCAGTAAACTGTAGAGTCAGCTCACTGCATATTATGAAGCCAGATTTGCATTAAAGTGTGTTCAAACTGATTGAGTCTTAACTCCCTTTATGTTTAGGGAACTGTGTGAAGGAAATTAAAGACATATCGGTTATCTTGAAAACCTGTGGGAGACAAGTAAAGTTCTGGAAGACCAAAAAAGGCAAAAAATACTACCTATTTTTTTAGGAAAGGGAGTAAGGGTAAACAGTGGAATTATAGACTAGTCAGTTTAACTTTAGTTCCTGCAAAAATACTGGACTATGTCACACAAGTGATTCATAAGCACCTTGAAGAAAATAAGATTAGTAACAGCTAACAAGGATTTGTCAAGAATAAACAGTGTCAAATCACTTTAATTTCCTTCCCTGAAAGAGTTCATAGAGAACTATTAGATGTCTCTCATGTATCTTCTCTTTAGTAAAGTTTTCCTCATACACCATTCTCACAATCTAAATGCACGCCAGATAAAATCTACAGCAATAGTGAAAACATGGTTAGAAATTGTCCTTCAGTGTCACAATGAAAGAATGTGTTATGTAGTCATCTTCACCTAGTATTAGTCAGTATTTTTATTAATGGCCCAGCTGAGAGTATGCTTATTAAAGTCACACAGAAACTAGCCAGTACAGACCACAAATGTGTTACATTCAGTAAATGAGGGAATGATCTTGAAAAACTGGAAAAATGCTCTGCCAAATATTGAAATAAATAAACATTAGATTCTACACTTAAGCAGAAAAAATAAGCCGTACGTATTCAAAATGAGTAATCACTGACTACGTAGCAGTTTTGCAGGAAAGATCTGCAGGTTTTAAAGGATCATAAACTGAACATGAGTCAACAGTTAGCCATTACGAAAAAGTATACCAGGAGGTATAAACACAGCCTGCAAAATGTGCAACACAATCCTTTCCACTCAGCATTGGTAAGACCGCACTGTATGAAAGATGTGGGCCAACTGGACACTAGGGGAGAGCAATAACAAGAGAAAATGTGATTTGACAGAGATGTTGTGTCTAGCAAAGAGGGGACAGTGCTGAGATATAACAGCTTTCAAGTAGTAAAAAGCCGTTGCAAAATTCCCCGTGTCCGTGGCAACAGGACAAATAGTAATGAGCTTAAGCCGCATTAAAAGAGATTCAGGTGAGACCTGACGATAAATTTTCTAATGTTGGGATAATGAAATCCACTGGAACAGATTGCCTAGGGAGGCAGTGGAATCTCTAGCATTAGAGATTTTTTAAGAATACATTAGATAGATATCTATCAGGAATTAGACAGGTGTTGGGCAAGGAAAGGGATTAGATGTCCTCTTGATGTCCTTTCATCCCTGTTGTTTGTGATTGTGCTACCAAATTTCAAATGGACCACATTACAAACTAAGTACGGTTGTAAATATATTAGACCACTGGTGGTCTTAACTGTTCACTCCAAGGCTGTAATGCATTTTGATTTCTGATTAAGCAACCTTTAAATTTCTGAGATTCAATAGGAGGAAGGAGGATTAAAGCCTTTGTGTAGTATATTTCATCTGTCAGTGAGAGGTACTATCAGTTTTAACTTCATCATAATGCAAATGGGAATGAAAGCACTGAGATTTTTCTTTAACTAAAAAATGTTTGTTCAAGACATATCACTGCACCATGATGACTGCTATGTGTTTATTCAGTGGAATGAATGTTCAGAAAAGTGAATAATGTTTGGAGTAAAGAAAAGGAGCACATCCAGAGAAGTCATTAAAAGCTCTTTCGCTAAAAGGAATCATTAATGATATTTGTTCAGTGTTTCATGATTTCAGCCATTAAAGTTGCTGTGGAAAAAAATACTCCACACTGAGAAATACGTATGTGTCATTGACTCAGAGGCTGACAACAGCAGTAAAAACATATGCTTTAAAATGCATTTTTTGCTTTGGGTATGAGAATTCTGCAAGGCTGAACCTGATGTTGTAAACTGTTATAATTTGCTAATTTTGGACTAAAATAGTCATATTGCCCCTACACAAATGTGTGAGCTATATGTCACCATTTAAGGTAAAACCTGAGAATTGAATGTGCTGGGCAAATCAAAAACTTTATAGTGCATTAAGTCCCTATCTTTCCAGCAGAAAAGTGCCACAGCAGCTAAGCTGGGTGGTCATTTACCACCTCCAGTGGAAAGATGAAGTTGGGTGGATAATGAAGAAAGGGCACAGAATAATGAAGAATAGTCAGTTTGCAAATGTTGTCATGGAGATGTTTAAGACAGCATAACAGTTTTGTTATGAACTAGCTTTGGTATACTGGGAAAAACATATTTATTCACAGATGCTAGGTATATAATATAATCATTTTTTTACCAGACAACTGAGTATCCAGCTCTCTGAACTCTGCTACACAAATTATGGGTTACTTATGTCCATGCAAAGCAGCACACTGTGGACCAGGCTGCTTGCTTCAGGTTTGTATTTTGCAAACAAGAAAGGGAGAGGCAGTCACAGAAACCTGTGAGGGCTTCCTCATCAGCTGCCCAAGTCTTTAAAGTGCCATAGGCAACCACCCAGTGGCTCAGCAGCGCTGGAACAGAGCTGGATGCAGCCGTCCCAGGGTCTGTCCCTTCCTGTCTCTACTGTAAGAGCTCAGGGAAATAGCATATGGTCTAACTGCACCAGCTCTCCACCTTCTGGGAACTGCCCTACGTCTTCTGACTTGTTATTGTCAGGGAAGAAAAAATAGATCACCAGTTGGGTAAAAGCAGCGGAAGGAGGTCTGTGAAAGAAAGAATAAAATCATTAAAGACAGTAGACTCGTTAGTTCATGTTTTTGAAACTCTCTTCTGTCTGATGGACCCTGGAAGAAACCCACTGTTTTGCAGTGTAAGAGGGAATTTGTTTTTATTATTTAAACTCTACGGAGTCTTGCTAACTATGGTTCTACTTCTACAAATGCATGGCCCTAAATCTCTGACCACATACCACGAGTTACATGAGAATACTATAAGTGGGCACACACAGAAAATGAATAATGGGGAAAAAGAGAAGTTAATGATTTTGAAACACATTTGCAATTGATATTACCTATAATGTCCTGAACTCTTATTTTTATTTAATTGCTTTCAGAATGTCATTATTTAAAAACTATCACATTCTCATTAGATATTTCAGATGCTAAAACACAGTCATGCTATTTTAGTGTTTCACCAGTTATCACTGCAATTTAATTTAGCATTTAGTGTCATTAAAGAACAATCTCTCCTTGGAAACAAATGCGCTTCTGAATTTGACCTTTGACTATGTTTTGCAAAATGCTTCACTTTATGATTGTCTGCAAACCATTTACTGAAGCTGAATATTTGAAATTCACTGTTTGAACTATTTGACTGGTCACCTAATCCACCTAGCTGTTTTTCTTGTGTAAGTTTCTGTTCTGTAAAGATAAAATTTTTAGGCAGAGGAGGATGAGGGAGAATCACAGGGCCTTCGATTTTCACAGTAAGAATGCAGTCTAGGGAAGGATTGTCTCAGATGAAGCAGACCTTAGTTTCTTTGTGATATGAGAAATGTCTTCATGGATTTGGGTATGTGTGTTGTTCCCAGACTTAAAATATTGTGGCTAACATGTCTGCAAGTATCAGATTGATTATGTGTCACTTTGCTATTTCCCAAAATATCAAAGCTGCAGTCGAACCTACAAGTTCAATGCAAAATGAGAAAGTGAGGTCTTTTCTCCTCTATCTTGGTCTATTGCTTGAATTCCAAGGGTTGGGGAATTGCTTTAAAAACCTCAGCTCAAGAAGCTGTCTTGCATAAAGACACACTGGTCTTTATGTTAGCACACTACATCCAGCAATCAATTCCTGTCATTTACTTTGGGAGATACCAGTGCATATGCCTCAAAAAGTAGTGAGGCAATCTGCAGAGACAGAAAAGCACCTTGAGAAAATAATTTAGACAGGTGTCCAGGTTTGGTCTCTGGAGACCACCTTCTTTTTTCAGTGATTTTACTACCAGCTAGCTGTACTTGGTCTGTAAACCTCTATAACACTTCCCGTCAAGATACCTGTTAGCTTTTTGGGCAATTAAAAATGTCATATTCCAAGGGAAACACACATGTGCTCATTTCATCTTTCCTTCTGAACGATTCTCTTAAAACCATCCCACTCTACTCCACCTTGTTGTGGTTTTTTGTACCAGATTTAATACAACAGAATTTTCATATTCAGTGAGGTGCTTCTTAACTTTAGCTGAAAGTGGCTCTGAAAGGAGACTTTACTGGACAGGAGTACTCTTCTGCTCTTTCGGGCAAAGAGCCCAAAAATAAAGTTGTTTTGTTAAAAGCTGTAACATAAATGTTTCAATTAAAATAATTTATCACTGAACTTCACTGATTTCCTCTCGTTCCTGTTCTGCTTCATGTGGGTTAAACACATGATCTTAACAACTTCCAGAAAGCATCTGTGTCAGGGATTTCAATGGTATAACACCTTTGCCACTTGCAAGGTGAGACATGCAGGAGTATAGTCTCATCTGCTTGCCTACCTTTGTAGGAGAGTGAGACAGGGGAGATGTGAACCACAGCTTCCAAAGGACATCGCAGCAGCATTCCCGAACAAAAGTATTTGGAATAATTAGCTTTTTTTTTTTTAAATAAAAAGAAAAAGAAGGAAAAAAAAATTGGAAGCATTTTTCTGAAATCTCTCCATTCAGGTCCTTTTTGCTGTCATGCAAATGTCAATGTAGTGTGTAAATACAGCAGGGAAAATAATACCCATTAATGCTATCATTTGAAATGAAAAGGCACTGCAGGTCATGGAGTGCTGAGCACACACTGGATCAGAGAAAAAATTCTGAAATTGTATATCTAGACCAACATGGCTTCGTAGCTTTTAACCCATTAACTCAGCTTTGGGGTGAAACTTGCAAATTAAACCCTGAACATTCATATTAGAGGTAAACAGGGACAAGCTTTTACATTCAATTAGTCCCTAACATGAGTTCTTCCAATTGGCATTTTACGAATGACAAAATGTGGGTTTACATTCTTTCTATACCTGGTTTTGCAGGGAGGCACAACACTTAGGCTAAGATTATTCAGAAACAACACATTTGCACACTTAGTTCAGAGAAAGGAAGAATCAGAGATGATTATCATCTTACATTTGCCTTGGTTCTAGAGGCTAAATCCTGGACTTTGGTGATTTTTTTTAAAATAGGCCCACCAAAAGAACTTAAGGGGTAAATTCAGCCTGTAAATGAGGACAAATTTTCTGACAACAGGGACAACAAAAGAGTTTCCTTAATAAGGTTTTCAGGCTGAGATTAGATGAGAATATGAGAAGTGTTTTATAGCTCTTGGATGCAATGGAGGAGAAGTTAGATCAACCAAGTTAAAAGATCCCTATTGCTTCAGTCATTGATTATATATGATTGACCTGAATTCATGCCAATCTTGGATATTGTGGCATGCATACATGTATCTTCCTCATTCACCACAGAAACAGAAATCTCAGATACTTAGTGGCTTTTGGTCCTAATTATTTATTGCCTTCTAACAAACAGCAGCCTCATTGCACTAGGCAGTCGGCAAACACAAAAGAAAACTCTCTTCAACATAAAGAGAAGAAAACTTAATAAGGTTTATATCACTGTAAGAAATAGAGTGAGGATTTTTGGCATGAAAAGATGTTAAACATGAGGTCTTACTGAGAGATTCACGGTAACAGATCAAAGACGGGAAGAAGAAATACATATGGAACATAAGAAAACTAAATAAAAGTGTATCATTGATACAGGAAAAGATAAATTGCTAACCCGTAGACAAATGCTAAGAAAAAGTGTGAGTAAGTGTGAGTAAAATATAAGATAAAAACTACCATACTGCTAAAACAGGCACTGAATATAAAAAAAAGAGAACAGAGAAATTACACATGTAAATACACAAGGAAACATCAGAGTACCAGAACCCAGCTGACACATTGGTTTCCAAAAAGAAGTCCTGCTGAGAGTTTGAGACTTCTTTGTTTATGGCATCGGTCATATGTTACGGCATGACGCTTACGGCACTGAAACAGAACAGGCTGCAGCCGATTCAGCGTGCGAGACAACACCAAATGGAATGACTCACTGTTAAATGGGATTTACAAGCCAAAAGAGACCTGCTGGTAACTGTCAGAAAGAAATGTGTTGTAAGTAAAGTGCGCTTCTGGTCTTTTAAATCCTGTGCTGAAAATGTGGCATCTCTGGAAGACGCAGCTTGCACCACCTTACCGCCGATGCAACCAGAAGATGGACTTTTCTCTCCCTCTCTCAGATTTGTTCTTTAATGTTTGCTGTACCTCTACTGATATGTTTATGACCCACTGTAGTTATAAGTGCCCAAACTGACTTCCCATTAATCATCATATAGTAATACCACAAGGGTAAACTTCGTTCAGTATAAATACCACTGTTATGGCTAACATACTGACAGATTTCAGCACAGGGTAAAAGCATATAACTGTGGAAAGTATTCCAATTGTCTCACTTTAATGTTTATGTCACCAAGTTATCCCGATTATTAACATGGGGGAAGAGCACTGATTTGCTTAATTATGCCAGTATTAGATTAACTGAGAATACTACCATCAGTGATGAGTAAGAAAGCATGGTTGTATAGCTTTTCTCTGTGATTTCTTTAGAATAATACACAAACTGCTGGATGAATGCTTTTCAGTAAGGCATTGCCTCCTGTAATTTTACTTGAATTTGAAATACTATTTTAAATCCTACTACAACAAAGAAATGTCGGTAATAACAAGTAAAACCCTTAAAGGAAAAGCTGATGATGAAATTTTGCCTGAGTAAAGCCTAGATTAGACTTAAGGATCAACTTTCTCTCTCTCAATGGGACTGAACTGATCTTGTGACTTAAGGCTCTTAAATCAGGATGTAGGAGAGCTGTGTCATTACCCATAGTTCTGATATTCTGCACAATGATTTCTAAATTTCAATTTTTTCACTGTTCTGTTTTTCCTTTGCATTATGTTGGTTTTTTTTAAATAGTCCACTATATCAGTACTTCTGCTTTTGTAGCAGGATTTCCCTGCTTTTTTTCTCCTGTAGGCAGATATGCAAAATGCCTAGAAGGGATGAACCAATACTTGCTTAGAGGTAGGAAAGACAATATATTGTAACAGAAAATTCCCCCTTGTAACACCCATCCAATCTGCAGCTGCATCAGACCCATGAAATGAACTTGCATGTGAAATTTTCCTATTTTTCCAATGCAAAACCGGTCTGTGTATTTGTCAGATGTGACCAAGACAAGTATTTTGCACAAGTATTTCTATAGCTGCTCTTACTCTTTCTCTTCCAGTTTTCACTAAACTGACAGAGAAAGCTTTTGTCACCTTTTGAATACCCACCTCCAAGTCTGGGAAAATGTGGAAAAACAAGAACCAGATTAGAATGAGTGGGGAAGTAGAAACATTCTTGGAAAAAATGAAAGGAAGAAAGATATCCTATAGACGTGTACACACTGTGTGTATTTTTTTGTAGCTCTGAGAAATGTGCAAATTTCCTTGCTTGCTTGGGGAAAACTAAGTTTACTTCAATTTGTGTCTGACTGCAAGATAATAGACTCCAGAACAACTACCAAGAATTTTTTAAACTGCAAGCCAACTAGTGCTGAACTTTGAAGCCAGTATGTTTTAATGTGCCAATGAATTCAGACTCTTAATCTAGGAAAGAAAAACAAACAAACAAACAAACAAAGAAGACTCCTAATGCCCTGCACATTTTAATGCCAAGTGTAATAATGCACATTGGAACAATTAACCAAACCTACTTACTCAGTGGGTTTTCTGTTACCTAAAGTGTCTAAGTCAAAATCAGTGTAATTTAAAAACCTGTATCTGTAGCTTTAAATGCAAGCTGTGGTCTTGCAGCATAAATTAATTGGATGAGGTACTTAGTGTAACTAATGCAGGAAATCAGACTTAATAATCAGCATGCTCCTGCCTGCCCTTAAAATCTATGAAATGCCAAATAAATACTTTAACAGGAGATCTACTACAGACAACATTCCCAGGAGAAAAATCTGGCCTTTGATTTTATGTATCTATCAATACCTTAAAGAGATAAGTCTTTAATATATGGTTGTGGTCAAACTAAAGCAAATCTCAGATGTACAGAATGTAAAGGTCAAATGACACTTAATAAAAATTCCAACACTGGAAAGTAGTGAAATTAACTTTGCTTTATAACTGGCTTCCTCCTATCCAAAAGAATAGTTGGATTCTACGTGCTAAATCTGTGTCTTTGCCTTAGGAGCTATGACAGACCACAAATTCTCCATTTCACTGGGTTGGACACCCCAGTAAGGTAAATTCATTAAAGACACAGAATGGTACAGGTTTTGCAATGAAAAGGAATTTTATTTCCAATATACCAAACACAACAATTCAGGAATAAGTTTTTAAGATTGTAATATGTCTTTCAAGTGTAAAGATACTGGAATAACATCAACTGTGTACTCTCTGCCTCACAAATAGGTGACCTCCCAAACTTAATCTGCCTTGTTAATGCAGCACTTTGTCTTTCTGATGTTAAACAGCACAGGACTGGGAGACACCTTCTCCTATCTAGAGATAATAGCAGTGGGGTTTTCATTTACATGGAAAAGGTGAAAATAAGCAAAGAAAAATGACTTTTCTAAGTATATTTTTTGGGGAGGAAGTCAGGGAGGCAGTAAAAGAGGGGCCACAAAATGCCCACAAATCCATCCATGCCCAATTCCTAATATAAACCTGTTGGTTGAGGACTAAACAAAAGGAAAACCTCCACATCCTTTAATCCACTTTGGGCAAGAAACTCAAAGAAAAAGGCCACAATATTGTCATTTCCCTTATGCAGCAAAGGGGAGAAAAATGGAAAGGACTAAGGGACTAAAAGGACTTAAAAGTTTGTTTTATACGTCACTGAGAGCCATGTCTGTGAAAGCAGAGAGTTACATGCAGAATGAAGAGAAGCATGTACTTCAACTGGTGTACAAGGCCAAACCAATTAACTATGCCTGAGGTGAGTGGACGCTTTAGCCTTAAACAGGTAAGACTTCACCGTTATAAAGGCTACAGGGGGGGAGCAAGACATAAAGCTTTGCACATGCATCTTGTATGTGTGCCAGGCAGAATGAGCTGCTTAAGAATCTCCTATGAGCTAAGAGACTGTATTCAGCTCTCCCTTGCATGCACTCTTCCAAGAGCCGAGATGGGATTGCTGTCAGCAAACCTCTCTCAATTAACTGGTGTGGCCAAGGCATGAAGAGCAGCACAACACAAGGCTAGTGAAGATGGCTAGCAGAGCAAGGGTTGAACACAGAGAGACTGACAGGGCAAGCATGCGATGGAAAAATGTCTAGTAGAGTGAGGACCCCTGCAAGGTGTGGCGAGCAGAGACAGAAGCAGGTAATGGGAGCAGTCAGTGAAGTGAGGTTAACAGAAACAAGCCATACTAACAGGTCAGGTCGGTTTAAGTCAGACCTTGGCACCCAGCAAGTTTTAAAAATCTTTGAACTGTAAGTAAGTTATTGCAGAAGTCTGACAAAAAATAGCTGGTCTCACCAAAGGAAACACCATAAAATTGTGTTAATTAATCTTTAGAAATATTAGTTGTTACTGCTTGCTTACCTTGCACAATTTTCTTTCCTCCCTTTATAAAAATATCATTTGTTAGTCATTTGACTCATGATACCAAGTAGAGAAAATTAAACCCCAAGCACTAGAAAAGTTTAGTATAATTTTCCCTGGTTTCGCACTGGTAGCTTGAATCGGTGTTTTGGGTATTAAACTCTTTAAACCTTAATCAAGTCCTAGCAGAAGGGTCAGAGCAGTAACATGTACAAGAGGGAGAAAAGACCCCTGCATGTCATTCTCCCCTCTGAAAGCAGTAAATCTCTACTGCGTAGGCAGGCAGTAGGCAGAACCTGCTTACCTGCAAGATTGGCAATGAGAAAGAAAATGGAGCTTACAGGAATTTTCAGCTTTCTTTTCAGCCAACTCATGCAAGTTTCAAGGCAAGAGATATCCAGCATTACAGCATATGCAGAGTGAAGAGGTTTAGAGGGAAAAAAACCTGTTTTCCTTATTGAATGAAGTTTGGTTTTGAATAATTGAAAAAAAACCCCAAACCTTTTTTCATCATGGTAATAAGGCCATCTCCCCTTCAGGAAGGTTTCAGAAGAGGGCTGTTAGCAAACCACCCATGATATAACAGATTAGGAATTAATTACCCTTCTCATGGCTTTAGCCAATAAACGAGCAGAAGAAAACAAGTGATAGCTTTTCTGTGCTGCCAGCACCAGAACATGACAACCATGATATCTTCTTAAAAATGCCAGCCCCAGCTTTCTCTCTGCCACTGATAACATTAAATGTAGGCTAATGTCACACTTGGTGGACTGTTGCCTGCTTGGAGAATAATAATACCGTATAATTTGTGCTGATACATTACACATATACACACACATCTTTTAAAAAATATAATCACATTATGTATTGTATGTTTAAAATAGTGTGAAGTAAATGTGATTATTAGAGTATCATTGCAGGTAATAACATTTTGTAAATGTTTTGTTAGATTGCATGCATGGATAAATTACTCAAATGTTTCTGGAAAATCTTAAAAGAGGAAAAGGAAGAAAAAAACCTACTTTCTGAGGACAAACTCAAAGAGTAAAAGATGGGAGAGGGAAACCAATTAGAGCTACTGTAGATTTAGAAAACTCATTTTGCGATTAGGAACACCACCTGCAAGATAAAAAAAACCCCAACACCTATAAACATGTGATCAGATGAAGGATACTGTTTCTGAACTGAATTTTAATGTGAAAATGTACTTACTAAGTATAAAGAAAAGTCCTTGTTTAAACAAGGCAGCATTTTACAGCTTTTCAGCCTTCTAATGCCACCTTCGTCTTTTCGCATTCCCGCATCTTTATCTGAATTCAGGAAGTGGTTGCACCTCTGCAGGCATCGTTAGGAACGCACTGACTCTGTGCAGTTCAGACACCCTGTTCTACTTTTGGAGCACTTGTACTCAGTTCAGGTAAAGGAGCTGAACAGATTGAACAAACTCAAAGATAGTTAATGACTCCTGGCCACTCTTTCCTTCCAAAACAAAGTTTCTACCTTTTTGCCTGTTAGCAATGATACTAAAAACAAAGTGAGAGATCATACTCAAAACCCCAAATTCAGCAAATGTTTAAGAACATAATTATCTTCCTATCAGCCAGAAAAGCACCTAAGCACATTTGTAAAGTCCAGCTTGGAGGCAGTTCCAGTACAGTTAGAGCAGCTAAATATAGTTTCAAGTAATTCCTATGCCTAAAGCAAACATTACGTCATACCAATCCCAGAGGAAAACCACTTCCCCTTTCTCATGCAGGTCTATAACTCTCAGTATTTCTTTCCCTCTGCTTTGTTCTGAGGCAGTGGGAGAAGCAAACGGGAACCCATCTGCCTCCACTTTTGAAGAGACTGGTCAATTCTGTATATTTTACACTTATTTCTGACTATATAAGCAAAAGAACACAATCAAAGCCAGTGACCTATTCCTTTCTATCACCACTCCTAAAACGGGCAGCTAACAATATAGATGATTCAGACAGTTTGCTGTAATTTATAAAACAGAAAGAAGCAATTTGTTTTCAAATGTGACTTAAGCATGAAGTGCTGATTGTTGGAAAGAAGGGTTTTTGACATGAATTTGATATGGAATCAGGGATAGCAAATAACCAGCGAACAGAAAGATGTTATTTTTCAGCATGACTTGACCAAAGTTTTGCAAGACTGATCTTCCTTTCATCATGTCAAGATTGAATCAGGTAAGATGTACCAGTCCCTTCACTGAATAGAATAGACTTGGCTAGACTCGACTAGACTAGACTGAAGGTAGTAGCATGTTGTCTACCTTCATCTAAGGATTCTCAAAAAAGAAATTGATTTCATTGTGTGCAGCAGTGTCTTTCAAGCTAGACAAAGGCTATCTAGCTTAATTTTAAGAGCAAACACTTCATTTGTGTGTCCTGACAGGGTCATCGCCAATAATATGCCTGTATCTCCATAGACTACAGCATCAGATTCTTGCTCACTTAGATGAAGGATACTGCTCACTTAGAAACTATTACAATAAACATGAGAGTATTATTCCCTTTAAGTAATTAGAGGGAAGGTTTCATTTATTGTGTAATAAAACACTGGCAAACTTTCATAATCACTGATGTAACAATTTTACACAATCACCTTTTCCCTGGAAAATCTATGTTGAGCTACATATGTGACCTGAATAGTACTACACCTGCACAACTTCAAATATACTTTACACCTTGGAAAAGAAGTTATAAAATATGCAGCATGTTATTTGATTAATCACAAAGATTATTTCACGTTCTTTCTGATGCAGTAATAAAGAAGCATTCTTACTCACTTTGTACGGCCTTTGTGAACTTCAAAAAGTGGTACCTTTGAATCAATGGAAAGAGCTGCCTTTCCATTCTCCTACACAGAGGAGGCCAACCTGTGGCTCACGAGCAGTGTGGGTGCCACCACAACACCTATAGCTACATTTGTTGGTTTTTTTGGCCCAGCCCCACATTAGAGCTGAGGGATCCCTGAGGAGCATGGCAAGTTTTCCGGGAACTCTTTTCTCTCTGTGATCTGCTGTCTGTGTGCCATATACGGCTCATGGTCACGTGAAGAATGCTATGTGGCTTGTAAGATCAGGAATATTTTCCCACCTTGCCTTATTACTTATTGGCATTGCAACAGGAAGCTGCAGCGCTCCAACCCAAAAAGCAAGCATGCAATCAGAAGTAATTAAGACCTCAGGAGGTTGTCTCTTTCCCAGAGGAACCCCACTAGCTCCCCCTGGTAGGTAACACAATTAATATAGGCTATACTTAAATGGCACAATCAAGGGTGAAATCCATTTTCTTGTGCCAGTGTGATAAATAACGAGTTCACAAAGATATGCATCTTTCACTGCCTTTCATGCATAATATGGGGTTAATCATGGAATTGATTAACTGGGGATGAAATGACAAAAATTGGCACCACTATAATTTCAAGGCAAGATACATATTCCTTCTGATTCTTCCTCAACCTTCATTTATGAATGATAGATTATTTCTCAGGTTCCATTTAAACTCATTATTAAAATACAGTTATTTGTACAATGCATGCCATTCAAACTCAGATATTTTCTCCCACAAAATATTGGCTGAGACAAGACTGACCTGAACCTAAAGATCAAAACAGAGAGGGTCATTAGTTTTTCTTACATTTTGCTGATAAGAATATTTAAGCTGATTAAAGAAGAGTCTTTGAGCAAGCTAGCTAAAATTTCCTCCTCAGATGTTTGAAAAAAATGCAATTTCCTTTTACAGTGGTAATCTATTTAGTCCTTGATTAATCCAACTTCACTGAGAATTTCATTGTGGCAAATCATCCTTTCCTATTTCTGAATCAGTATATAAAGTGACTGACTTCAGGCATCCAAACAAGGAAAGCATGATTATCAGGAATTGCTGAGACCAGCAAATTCTGAAAGGAGCCACTAACTCTCTGCAGCTCTATAAGGCTGGGTTTGGTTTTGTTTAGGAGCTTAAATATTGATTAAGTTATTTAACTATAGGTGCCTAAATTGGAAAGGGTTGGCATACATACTAATAAATAACTTTAAAATGCTGAAATTTGATGTGAAACACAAGGCAATGAGTTAAATGTAGGTGTGTGTATTTTGAGGACAATCTGTTAAGACCCTGAACACATAAGGGTAAAACCAACACTCTTTATGTTCATATTTAACTGCCTTAGGAAGCTATTTTTTGTTTCAAATCAATTTTACATGTGTCCAATTCTATTTGCATAGTACGTCATTGGACGAAATCCAGAAATCTGGTTAAAGTGTACAGGCATCAGTAGTACTAACAAGCAATTTTTTTGCAGACATTTAGCAGTATTTAACAGATATGTAAATAAAGCAGCATATAACCATATAATAACTGCTTTAGGATATTAATATAGGGTGCACAAGTACTGCACAGCCTTGCATTTTATTTCAATAGTGGCTTAGACACTCAGGACAATAAATATCATTTTTATCCATTAAACATTCATGTTACTGTACATTTCATAGAGAAAAAAATATTCTATGGACTTTATTAGCAGCAATGCTATCTGGCTATGTCTGGCATTTCAGAACTATATAAGCAGAAAGTCCCACTTCAGGAAGTTAGACATTAAGAGTAATAAATATGTAAAATATAACCAACATTAAGAATACAATAAATCATGGAATGCAGCCTTAATTTAACTTGCGTCCAATGATCTTTATTCCTGTGTTTTATGGTTTCATATTTGTTGCCTAGAAAATAAAAGCTCAACAAGCCATGAAATGCCCATAATCTGCCTCTACCCACTGTTTCCAGGTCATTACCTGCTTCTGAACATGAACCCCGCTCCCCGCTGCACGGCCTCTGCCCACCGACAGATCTGCACCAGCTGCGGCTGACCACTGCACATATATGTATATAGATGTATGTCTGTGTGTGCCCTTATAGCACACTCAAAGAAAAACCTTCCTTTTACCCTACTGGTTTCCTCTAGGGTAATGCAGTTTGATGCTGGGTTTCCTGTTGTTGCTCTTCTGACACTTTTGGAAAGCGCTACCCATGTAGCTTCCTGGGTAGTACACGTACCTGCTGGGATTCCACATGGGATCAACCTGTTGTTAATGGCTGAGCTGTGTGCCACTGGGAGAGAACCTGCTTGTCACTGGGCCTTCCCTTTCATGGCTGCATAAGGGCCACAAGAAAAGCCAGTGCGGTGTTAAGAGTCATTCTGTGCATTGACCATATAAAAGGGTTCAATGAGTGATAAAATGTTACAGTGCAAGCCAAAGCGTGCTGATACTACGACTGCATTTTGAAGACAGATATCCACAAGCCTCGGAGCACATCCCATAGTGACCTCCTTCGGAAGTCAAGCTCTACTTAATTTTGCACATAACAGAGTTTGCAGAGCCAAGATCTCCTTCTATAAGCTAGAAAGGGACTAGGCTGGAAAGCCCTGGAGAGAAGGGAAAAAACAACGTGTGTAGAAGGCAGTGTCAAGTTCTTTATCAGCTAAAACATCAAGCCCTATTTTGAAGGGCAACTTTCTTCATTCCCTGTAGCTTCTCTTGCCCCTTTGCTTATCTGGCTACAGAAGCAGCTCAGGAACGAAGGCTCGGAGGATTGCACAGCAATCTTTCAATCTCTTCTCAAGCAAGACTACATGGAGCCCAGCTTTACGGAGCCATGAGTTGACGCATAGCCAGGGCAGCAACATAGCTCTACAAAAGCTGAGGGATATGGTAAGTTATGGAGACTTCAGAGAGGAATAGAGGGGCAGACACAAGAGGCAGAGACACACTGTGCCTAGCCATGTGTCTAGCATGAGGTAGGCCATGACAAAAGTCGCCAAGTAAAAACAGACTAGGACACATATTGAAGTCATGCTGAACAAAACCTAAGAAATTCTTTATGTACAGGAGTGTCCCACTGCATACAATCACATTTTCTCTTGCCAGACATTTTAAAAACCAATTCCCATTAGAAGTGGATGGTAAGAGAAAGATAATTGCATATGGACTTAATTACATGGCATACATTAGAGATAAATGGCATTCTCATTTTCCAAAGAAAATAATCATAATTACTATACAGCCTTCAGAATCTTTAGTTGCCTTTGAGTAATTATCCGTTTCTCCTTACACTATGTTCAATTTAATTTGTGCAACAATTAACAGAAATAAAATGCAAAAGCAAAACTAGTCAGGTTTTCTCTTTAATTATTTATTTAAGATTGGGAAGATAAATCATCCCAGATTTTAAAAGCTGTTTTCCTCATCCTAGTTATTAATTTCCCATTATTTATTTGTATTTACTGTTGCTAGTACAGAATCACCTTGTGCGTTCACATATTAAGAAAGACAGCTATAACCATTTTAATGGTTTTATAAATTAGTGGGGTAGTAAACACAAAATAAAGGTATTCTGCATCAGTGTGTTCTTCATTCATTTTTATTCTGCTGACACCAGTTTAGTTTTTAATTATGATACTATTTTGTGATGCGCTGGTACCATCACTGGAAAAAATAATAATGAAATCTTCATAACAGATGATTTTGCTGTGGTGCTGCACTACTAAACACTCTCTAAGAAGAAAGACAGAAACTGCCACTTAATCTTCAAAACAGGAGATTTTGCTGTGGTGCTGCACTACTAAACACTCTCTAAGAAGAAAGACAGAAAGCCACTTGCACATGTGAGAGTGAGGAAGTATATGTTTTAATGCAGTGTAGATTAGCTATATTTTGGTGTGGAATTTTAGTTTTTAAAAAAGAGATGGAGTACATTCAGTGGAGTACATTTCACAAAATCAGCTTGAGCTTTGTGTATCCTTTCCTTTCTCCATAAACTAAACTTATTGTGGATTTTTTTTTGTGGAAAGTCAATTTTATGAACACAGTTTTCTACTGTCATAAAGTGGAAATTGTATTCAGCAGCAGGGACAGAAACCAATAAAAGTGTGTTTTTCTCTATCCTTTCAAGAGTATATTACAAAGACTTTTAAATATAATCTTCTTTTTTTCAGTTCTGGGGGTCCAAACAAGATCGAAAATCCTTTCCAGTTACACCCCTTGTTCATTTTGCATGTTTTCTCAAATTATCATTGTCTGTTATCAACATTCTTTAGCCTCTATGTAGTGATAGGTGTTTTAAAATCAGGCAGCTGCTGGATGTGGATCTGGTGGCTAAGCCAACACAGGACTGTGACATTCTTGCTCACAAGAGTAGAGCAGAAGGCAGTCACAACAGCAAGCTGCCCCCCCATCCCTGGACCACTAACAGATGCTCTGTGAGGATGGGGGAGGCCCTTCTGTATATACTGACATTGTTAATGAGCATCAGCACCAGTCTCGCAGTAACAGTCTTTATGTATCAGTAAAGATACAACCATAATCTCTTTCAAATTCAGCGCTTCCAGTAGTTTTGCATGTTTGTCCTATATATTTGATGATCCTTTAAGGAGGCAGAGTATTACAATTACCACAAAGTTGCTATGCTCTATTTCAACTGGGAAAATGATTTGCATTTTGTCAGAATTTGGTGAAACACTGGGTTAATAAAACCTTTATATAAGTTTCCTTCTGACATGGGCTATGCTTATTTCGGCTATTCTGAATTAAGTTTACAATGACTAGGTATAACTGTATATATTCTGAGCGTAACTTAGCAAGGCATAACACAGATCTATTCTGAAACAGCCTGAAAAAGCAAGGATGGGAGGGAAAAAAAACCCCAGTGATTATTTGATCTGAAGCTGACAACACCCGGTTCATTTCATGGCCTAAGACAGTATCATCAGTCTTGCAAGTATGCTAAGCTGTCTGCAAAACAGGTCACGAATAAAATGTAGAAATAAGATATGGGACAATAAGAATGTATGTAGTTAAACATAAAAACAATACAACTGATTCTCATGCATCTCAGGAGGCACATCAATACGTATCAGCAAACGCTCAGTTTCAAAGCTGCATATTTCAAAATTGAAGTTAATTGAATAGGGTCCCTTGACCTCACTACAGAGCTAATTCAAATGCCCTAATTCCTAAATTTCATTTTATGAGAGAACTTTATTTATCCTCTATGACCTGTTAGTATTGGCTTATCATGTTCCTTTTGAACAGGTTGAGCGTCTGGATGGAAAATTCATCACAGTGTTTGGAGTTTTTTCCTGTTCTGTGAAAGCATCCAATACTTATAAGATCTACTAGCATTGCTTACAGTAGTAAATGGCAGAGATCATGAAATGTGGAACTAAGACAGGTTTTTTACCCTCTTTTTAAGAGACAGAGTATCTGAAAATATTTCTAGTGCAATTAAAGGGTTCGATTGTACCCTGAAGCACAGCCCTGAGCAAGAGTTAATGTTTAAACTATTCCACCGCTGTCCTTGAGATGTCTGTACACTGACACTCCTGCAAGACACCTTTTTTTCCCCTTGTCACACATTTGCTGCTAATAGTATATGAGAAGGAAGATAGGATAAAGTCAGAGAGGAATTGAGAGCCTGCAGATGTTACTAATTACACAATTCCGTTGGACACTTCTCCCAATTTTATATACTTTTCAGATTTTTGGGTAGAAGGAGCAATCCTATTACGAACTGAGATTAGCACTTACAGTTTTGTCTCTTGAAAGCCTGTATCACCTGCTATCAAACTTTTCTTCCTGTGTTCCACAAAAAAAACCCACCCCGAAACAAAAACCAAAAAGGCACCACAGCAGGTGGTATTTGTAACAGATCGTTTAATTATCTCTGCAAAGTGCACAATGTATGGAACATAAAATGGCCGCAAAACAAAGTCCTAAAAAGTCAAGTAAGATCCTCTTTCTATGGAGGAAAGAAATAACATTTCCTCTCTCGTATATGAAATTGCACTTGATACATTATTCAGTAAATTCATGCAACATTTCTAGGTATTAATGACAACGCAGTGAAATGCTGAAATTTTTAATTAATTCAAAGTAAGAGAAATTAAAGACATTCTAGTGATCCATACTGTTAAAATGATCATCTAAGAAAGGTCACGGACTGTACTTCTGCCACGTCTCACGCTAAGGAGGGCCACTGTAGCAGCTGCTGGGAGGAACGGCGACAGCAGGTGGAGCAGCTGCAAGCTGTGAGGTGGCAATGCCTACAGTATGACGTGCTGTGCCATGGCCAGATCCCTTCAGGCTTGCCCCTCGGGCACCAGGGGAGTCTCTCAGGGAGAACGGCAAGGCCTTAAAAACTTTCAAGTAAAGCAGCGCATCTTCCCCAGAAGACAAGCCATGGTTCGGGGAAGCCATATTATCCATTGCCCGTCCTTAGCTGGTGATAAAGTCCAAAAGTCTGAAGTCTGAAATTACAGGAGCAGTTAGCTTTTCAAATGTGTACATTCAGTGCCTGCAACATGATATTCTGGTCTCTGCCATGTCTTCTAAGTACTTACGTAATAAAAAATAGTATCTGCAAGTGCCCACAAAAGTAGGCATGCTGTTTTTTGATGCAGTGTTAACTTTCATCTGACACGCTAAAGCAACAGGTCACAACCGAGTGTAGAAAAACAGTATAGCATTTTTTAGTCTGATGCGCAAGGTAAGGTAGAAAAAAAGATCTAGCTTCCCTTGATTATTTAGTAAAATCACATCATATAGCTATAAAATGAATACAGGCAGCACAGAGATCAATGAGCAGAAATTGTCAGAAACCCTTTCAGAAAGTGGCACGAATAAAAATGAAAGTCAAGGAACTGAATTCTGAATTTTCAGCTATCTTATCAAGAAAGAAGTCACAGATGGCCCGTTGAGGAATCAATTATGGATGTAAGGTCCATGATCCAAAAGCTTTGTGCCAGTGAGATGAATCCTAAAGGCATGATAAATGATGATAATATTAGGAGGGAGATATGTAGCACAGGAGAAAAGATAAAGTGAAAATGGCCTGTAGGATGGAGCCTCACTCATTTGTCACAGCTGCTACAGAAGACACAAAAATTGCCTACTTATCCCCCTCCCCACCCCACCTCCCAGCCTCAGTCAGGTCCAGCTGCTTCTGTATTCTGAAATTCTGCCCCAAGTAGATGTCATTCTGAAATTCTGCCTCAAGTAGATGTAATTTCAGTATGCTGTTGGTTAACAGCCACCATCAGTTTTGGTAGCCTGTACTTCCCAGGGAAATTTGGTCAGGCCCAGGCGTGGAAGTGAAGAAATGCACTCTGACACGCGTGCTCTCTTTCCCTGCATTTTAATATAACCGGAACTGGAAGAGCTTTATATTCCAGGTTATTGAACCTGCTTCAAATTCTCATTTTGAAATGTGTTCTCTGCCATCTGAGCTTCGGTTTGAGTCACAACAGTAATGCAGAAGCTCATCTGGACTGTATATATTATTGAGGGAGAAGCTCACAACAGAGCCATCCCCAGCAAAACTCTTATCTTCCCATATAGATGGGACACAAATACGTTTACTTTGCATTGTTGACAGTAGTGGAGTAGGATCCATCCAATGAGTAAGCAGATGCACACTGTAGGGAGAACTGTGTCCCATCCCTGGGCTGGAGATCTTTTTCTGTAAAATTGGTGGGTTCCTGTAACACAGACCATTATTCAAATATTATCAGAGAACGATGGCAACTTACATAACAGAAAAACTTGTATAACAGAAAAGCTACGTTATTCTTTTATAGGTAACCTAGAGAAACTTTGTGAAAACAATTTGAAAGTGCTAATATTAAGAAAATACATTTGGAAGTAAGCAGAGTTGACAAGGATGAAACATTATATGAATGTCTTCTCCAAAATGGAGAAAAATGACTGTTAAGAAGGCTACTCTATTCGATTTCACCTCTGTTCTTTCATAAATCATGTATTTCCATAGACTAGAACAACAATTTTAGCTTTGCAAGTTGCACTTTATTAAAAGGCATAGTCCTCATTCCAAATCTTTATTGCACTCATCTGCAAGCTTGCATTTTTTACTTTTAAACAGCACAATAGATAACAGAGCGTTGACTTTTGAGGCTAGAATGTGTCTGGGAACAGTAACATTGCCTTTGACATAACGGAAAATGCCGTTTTTTTTCCCTGTTCATTAATATCAGTTATCCATTAACTATTCTCTTACTTCAGTGAATACATTTTGGAGTCTTTTGGTACAAAACAAAAAAACAGTAGTTTCTCAAGTAATCAGAACATACTCCAGGAATATATAGAAGACTTTTATTCAAATTCCCCTTTACAAGGCTATCACAAGGCTTTAGTAGCCCAATACATACCTACATAGTCTATGCAGAAAGGAAAAGTGTCATTAGGTAAGAATGAAGACAACCCTTAAGAGTTTTAACATTAACAGAGAGTAAAAAACGAGAGGCAAGAGCACTCCCACACACAGTAGTTTCTGTTTCCTTGGTCATAATTTATATAAACCCAAGGTAAGGTTTCAGAAATGTTGGTAACGTTGTTTATGGAAGATTCCAGTTAATTTCAGCATTTGCTAAATTGTTAAGGCACTGTTTACACTCTAAAATGCTCCATTTTCATTCCACCTGAAATTTGAAACTTTTCAGTAAATTTAGCCTGAACTGATTATCAATTCTGGTAATTCTGAAATAGCACTTTTCAATAAATAAATTATTTGCTGATTTGTGTTTTATTTTGGCTGCTCAGTACTGGGCATGCAGCTTTACTAGTGGTGACTGTGAATAGGGAATAGTGTGGGAACAGACAGGACTGCAAAATAACAGAAAATAGAACCTTTTTATAGGAAACTTATTTTCTTATACAATGAAATTTGAGCTGGATTTTCTTCTGGCAAAATTGCCAGAATGCCATATTGCTTGTTTTTATCCTCTCTGTCAAAGGTAAACATGGTTGTTTACACCTTATAAATAGCAATAGACCAACAGAAAATATTTCAAAGTCTGCGCAACTAATTTCTTTTCAACTAAGAACCTGATGTACTGTAAAGCCCCAACATCTGCTGCCATTCGACATGGAGGCAACAATAGATTATTTCTGCTGCTGCTCAGCAAGGAGAAAAATACGTAATTTCTGCATTCTTGCAACTGCTACTGCTTTCATAGCCTCATTTCTTCTACCACAGAAATCCTACCTGTTCTGCAACTGGAAATTCTCCAGTATTAAGAACTGAGAATATATAGACAGGACTGAACAGGGACCTTCTGAAAAATCACTTTTCTTTCATTTCTACAAGCCAGCAAATCTTTTAGTGAAAAGGTTTAGGAAGCCTCAGGTTAGCGTAACAGAAGATTAGCCCCTGGAGCTTGTAGGAATCGTGCAGGCTGATGGCTGTATTCAACCACTGGCTCCACCTTCTATTTTGTGCAAAGATTAACTGAATGTCTCAGTTAGGTTCAGTAGGAAGACTGCTAGAATTCAGCAGGTGCTGAGATAGTCAGTAAAAATAGGAATACAAATAATAGCAGATACGTGGGAAAGCACTGAGAGAGGTTTAGCCTGCCTGTACAGTGAACAGCACCTATGCAGAGGGGGTGTAGAAAGGAAGATGGAAATCACGGGCTCCAAGGGAGCAGGCAACACATTTTCCATTTAAAATATCTTGTTAACTCACAGCTGCCTTTGAAGCATTGGGTGAGAGGACAAAAAAAGAACAATTCATTTTAAAATGTATTACAAGTAATGTGGAGGTAGGAGTCCTTATACATAAGTTTCTGCCTGAAGGACACGTTTTGCCCCCCCCCCAGTTACATTATGAGAAAAAAATCTCAAAGTCATAGGGCTCTGCTAAGCTATGCATCCTGAATTCAATTTATAGGAACATAGTATGAGGCAAGTCCACAGAACTGTGGATGTCAGGTTTTAACTTACATGTAAACAAACCTACAAAGCATCCAAACAGTTTCCAGTGTAGGAGTTTAACAATCTGATATAAAAAGCTTTATTCTAGGAGGCTGAATCTTAAAATAAAAATATTTAATGAATATTTGTATGGGATGTAATAAGTGGTAGGTGGTTTCTTACATTGAATAATGCCAGCTGTATTAGAAAAAAGTTAAAAAAAAAACCCAATATATATTTGTGTTTTGATCTAATTTTAGTTTCAGAAGCTGACTGATTTCATGTTATCTTGTGAAAAAATGCTTAAAAATGACATATGGGCCAATCTTTTTTTTTTAAACTGTTTCATTTTTGTGTGATTATTTCAGTTCCTTTAGGAGGTGCTTTATTATGAACTTCGTTAAAAGGAGTGTAGCATTTGCCATCTCTGATTTTACTCCTCACTCCCCACACCCCTGCTCTCACTGAACGTGCTTTTGTTCTTCTCAGCTTCTAGCACTGCCTGGAAAAAAAATATAATTCCATTCCTGGAAAGTAATAAGCCCACAACAGCCTAGGACTAGTCTTGGCTAGCAAAGGGGGAAATAGTATTTAAAGACTATACGATTATATACATATATATACATATAAGGAGGACAACTTAGGTTGTACAGATTGCAGCCTTATGCTGATCTTGTACCAACAGGATGGGAGATGCAAAGGGCTCATCGCTTCGCTGTTCAGGGAAATCTCCATTTAGATCAGACAGGTTGCATCCACACAGCACGGGACTTTGCCCGGGTTTCCTCTGGGCCTTCTGTGGTGAGTCCCTGACCCTAGCAATTATTATTTCAATTATTATTTCTTCAATTCAAAGTATCTGAAATAATGCGAGGGTGGCGTTGCTACCCACTGGAACAGCATTTCTTTTCTTTTTCAACATGACATGGGCATGGTACAGGAGCAATTGGTTTGTCTGGGGCTACAAGGCCCTGCGGGAGAGAGCTAGAGGGCTGTGCGGGTGGAGGGTGTTGCTCTGGTGTCCTCTCCCCACAGGGTGGGTCAGAGGCTGTCCTTAGTGCTACCATGCCCCCAAATTCTGTTTCAGAGAGACAAGACACATCAGTCCAAAAGAGATTTCAAGCATGAAATTATATATATGAAGTGTGGACAAACAGGGAACCAGGAATAAACCAGGGACTGATGTTATTTGATAGTATAGATGCACTCCTAGACAGCCTTAAATCTATTATTGTCTCAATTCTGAGTATCTTCCTGTAGCTTTTTTGATATTTATAAATATCAAAATACCTGTAGCCCGGCTTGTTAAGAGTGCTGTGATATTTACCTCCCCCCTGCAACAGGGAGCTTAGCATTTTAGAATTCCTTCCTTGCTCATCTCCAGAAAATCCCGTTCAACACCGTTCTCCCCTAAATTGTCTTTTAGCCCTGCCAGTCTTTTCCGAGTCTCACCTTACTGGTGTCTCAGTCAGTGACACTGCCTGAGCATCAGTACCCAAAAAGTAACAGGTTTCAGCACTGGAACAACACAGCCCGGTAGGGGCAGACTTTAAATCTTAAAGCCAACTCCTAAACTTTCATGTACCACCTTGTCCCAGCCGTGGCTCAGAAGGCGTGCGAAGAAGCCTTATTCCCCTCTTGTCTGTGGCATGCTGAAGAGGTACGACCCTCATAAGGGGCTTCCAAAAAGCCCCAGAAAACACTCTGGCCAGGCTTGGATGCCACACAGCTTTCCACGTTGCGAGCAGGACTATAACTATTAGTGGATTAATGGAACAGGAGTTCAGTTAAAACATAATAAAACAATTTATCAATTTATTTCCACAATTAGCATTAGTTGTCTCCCTCCATATAGTACAGGCAACACGTATTTCCTGACTGGAAAGTTAAGTCTTACAAACTTACTAGTTTCTTCTAGGTTTTGTACCGGTCATATGGCCCTCTATGCTCAGTAATATTCTCTTTAGATTAAGCTCACAGTGTTATATCACCCTTTTTGTGGCCTGATTTATCCTTCCTAGATACTCTACACATACTGCACTCTTTAATATGTAAGTGTAGCCAGATCAGTGGCCATAAATCTTGGTAAGTAAGACTTGTAGCCTATACTGAAAATTATTATGATACAGAGCAAATAGGGGAATGGCTACGTGAAATAGCTACATGAGTTATCAGGAAGCAAGCTAGGCTGTAATTTTATAGCATGTCAGCTACTCTGCTAAAAGCAGTCTCTATGTGTGCTCTTTCTCTGTGTGTAGGGGGGTTTACCTACCTTAATTTCATTGAACTATCTTGCATTTACCATGGGATAAAAGCACACACACAGAGTACTGTTGAGTATCTATGTGCTATAAACTACAGTCCAGTTTAACTCACAGTAATTTCTTCCTCCAGCAATGCTCAAAATATTTTTCTTGTTCGGGACAATGCCAAGTGAATTGGAGAATACTTTTGAATAAAATTAAAAGCTTCTGGAAAGTCAACAATGCAGTACTGCAATTAGTTTTTGCATGAGGTAATTTTTAATAGGTTCATAGAGAAATCCCCCAATATCTGCAAGCAGTTCTACATTTTTGCCTTCAGAAAAGTGCTCTCATCACACACAAAGCAGCCATCATCCCTTCTTTTTTACTATCTGTAATAGAAAGTTCACTTTTGACAGAATGGAAAGTCTTAGTAAAATCAATGTACAAACATTACTCCAGAAGACTTTCCATAATATTAAATATCTCTGCAAGATTAAAACTAGCGTAGTGCTTTGTAGAAACATTTCTTTACTATCAACTATTTAAAAAAAGTTAAGTGCCAAGAATCCTTTTTAATGAAAAAAGCAATTCATTCAATAAGGAGAAGAATCTCAATAGCAATGATGCTGAAGGAGACTACAGGGCTAGGGGATTGCATGCAAACATGGCAGAAAAGATAACAAGTGCAGTGTTGTGCTGCTTAGAAGAAGATACCAAGAAGAAAAATATTCCATTTTCTGCAATTTCAGTATATTTAATATACCTAGTCATATATAACTCTGGAAAAAAAAGGTGACTCCTCAGATACTTCTTGGGTATACACCAATTTCAATCCGATTTTTACTAAGAACAATTTTTCTGGTACAGGTACCATGACTTTCTGTGTAGGGAAACTTAGCAAGGAAAGCTTCCCTAGTTATGTGTTCTGTAATCTAAAGAGTCAGCAGCAGGTTGACTTTGCTCTTTTGCAAAAATTTTAGTACAGAAAGCAATAAACTGGGGGGAGAGTGAATCCCTGTCCTACCTGAACAGAGATGTTCATCTCTGAATTGGCATTACCATAAAGTTATTCGGAAGTGTCTGAGAGAATATTCAAATTCCAACAAATGGTATATAAAGCAAGAATAAATGCATTCAATATGTATAGATTATTGTAGCAGTGATAAGGGGAGCATAAGCACTTGGCATGTTCTTTCAGACGAAATATCACTGTAACAATAGAGTTGAGAGGCAGGCAACTAGGTCACATTTAACTTCAGATGGCAGGACACATATACAGGTTAGATATATTAGCTATCGTGACCCCTTTTCAGTAATAGTAAAAGCAAGGCCTCTCTTTCTTGATATAATTTTACATTTTGAAGAACATAACAAATTCAAGCATTTTATTAATATCTTTTTTCTTCAGCACTTTTACCTTGTCAGTAAGCCTGAAGTATTCTTCCATTACTTAAAAGGCATTAAACTGACAAACAACTTCTGTCCCAATCCACCTACTTTGTTATCTATCTTCCACAGTCCTTCCAAGAAACTCTACATGAACAAACGGGTTAAAAAAAAAACAGGAGCATTTGATAGGTTTCCATAAAGCAAAGGTGCACCAAACACCCTGATAAAATGATTCGCAGCAGATGCACGGTGCACTACAGAGTATAGTGCAGAGACCCCAAGCGACTGAGGACTTACCGGGCAGCATCCAAGCACCCAGCACTTGTGCTGATGTGAAGGTACCACAGCCTGGGGCTGAACTAGGTATTTCAGAATGAGCCTGCCTGGCTTACCTGGAGGGCTGCTACAGGATCTATCATATGCTGCAGATAAGACCTAAGTTTTCTTATCGATGCCAGTGCAGTACAAAACAAAAATAGAAAATAATCTCCCAGTAAATTCCCTCGAGACAAATGAATCCGTTTCAGAAGACACCTGTACGGATGCATTTCAAGTGAGATCAGGCCAGCGAATGTTACTAGATGCCAGGACTGGTTGGCTTTTTGTGCCTGAAAGACATCTGAAGACAGAAACTCTTACAAATGCCATTTCAGAGTTAAGAATAGAAACATTTCTTTTCTCACTGAATACTGCTGGCACAGTATCCTATTACTTTTTTTTTTTTTTTAATAGTATCATCTGCAGGACCAGCTTTGAGTTACAATGAACAAGACTTTACACAAAAGAATAGACTGCTCAAATATTTTATAGACTACATGGGTAATACAGACAAGAGATGCAACTGTCACACAAAAGAATGGAGTGTCTTGACTATGGCAGGCCTTTACAGAGCAGGCCAGGGTGACCGTTACATCATACCCTGGAGAAAGCCACAACGCCAGATATATTTCAATTACAGGTTAAAATGTATTGGTTGCTTTTTTTGACTATACTGTAGGAGTGAGATTTCCAAAATTACCCAAGTGATTTCCCTGGTTTTTTTCCCCCAGAAAATCAGCAACATTTGTGTTCCTAAATCACTTAAGATTTTATAAAGCATGAGTACAATAAAGCAAATTCTTCATAGGGAGTCCTAGAATTTTAGATATACCACTTGTCATTGCTGCAGGACCAAATGCACAAACCCAGCCAAATGCCCTGCACTAAAACATCATGTTACCATGCCTGCAGGAAACTGAAACAGACTGCATCTGAGAAGCAAGCACACCAAGAAATGTTCATAATTTTCCTTAGGTCTCTGATTCCTCACACATTCTATATGGCAAATAATTTTGAACAAACACGTTGAGTAAAATCTGAGTAAAATCCTTCTGCTCATTGACAATTCTTAAGCAATAAGAAAGACAATACTCCTAGAAAGGATGGGGAAAAATTAATAAATAACTGTGGTTTTTTTTCCCTGCACACAAGCTTTAAATGATTATATTATTTATTACTGTGATCATGATCTTTTTACTAAAAACTTCTTAAGTATTTTTACATTCATCTTTTTCCCCTGAGATTTTTAAATGATTATATTATTTATTACAATGATCATGATCTTTTTACTAAAAACTTCTTAAGTTTTTACATTCATCTTTTTCCCCTGGAAGATTTTTAACAACAAATGTTGTCAAGATAGTGGACAGATAAAAGAGTGCATGAGTCATACTCCCATGACAGAAAAAAATAATTTAAGTTACTTTTCCTCTCTTTTTAACCAAAAATGTTGTCAAGATAGTGGATACAGATAAAAGTGCATGAGTCATACTCCCATGACAGAAAAAAATAATTTAAGTTACTTTTCCTCTCATGTCTGCTTTTGAGTATGCAACTGGCTCAGATAGAGCAATGAATTAACTTACTTTTCACTAGTTAAAGAAGAACCATGAGACTACTCGGTCTTCCGTGATGAGTAATAAGGGTTGAAAACAATAAATTAACATATAAAGTAGTTCATTCTCTTTTATAAACCACAAAAGCTGGTGGCCACAGTTTCTCTATGGCCATTTTTATATTTTACACTATACATTACACATTTTAAACTTTGCATTAAAAGCTATATGACATCACTGAGCAGCCAGAAAGACACGCAGGATACTCCTTTCACAGGCAATTCCAGCTCACTCCAGGGCTGGAGTAAGAGCTTTATGCCTGCTTCTCAGGTAGAGGTCTCTCAGAAAAGAGGTTCTCTGTAGAGGCAACAGCAGTGTCCTTCTTTCTCATCAGCTATAAGGTTTGGGGAAAGTGAACATGCACAAGATCAAGGCAGCAGTGGAAAGTTGCTCTGAGATCTTCTAGAAAGGGGAGGAGACTTGGTAAGCAGAAAACAGATTAAAACCCACACTGCATTCCCCAGCTTCACTCTCCTGCACTTGGGATTGTCGTAGAAGAGCGGAGACTGCTCCAGCACATTCATACAGTGGCCAAGCACCTGAGAGACTACCCATCCCTTGCGCGGCCTCTGAAACACCTTCCGATGGAAAGGAGCCAGGCTGCCAGTGCAGAGAGGGAAGCTAGCAACTGCAGGAGGCTGCGAGCCATTAAAGTGTGCCGTTGTATATAGCTCCATTTCTGGAATGCGTATTGAATAAGTCTACAGTCCAAAACCTGCTTTCTTCAAATCAAATTCAAAGGTATTAATGGGGATAGGATAAGGTGTATCTGAGGACAGATTTGAAGTAAGACTTCTAAAAAAAGCTTTGAACTGCGGATTCTATGCATGATGTTAGAAGAGAGAAAATCCAACTCTTGGCAAAGACCTTACAGGCACAGCTTTATTTCACCTTGAGTCCTCACTCATCCACACCATGAGGAAAGGATACATTCACACTGATCTTTCATATGCTTTTAGTATGAAAGGTACAGATAAGAAAAGAGAAACATTCAACTTGTTTCAGCAAGCCAGGACCAAAGGCAGTTGTGCTGGCGACTAGACTGAGTTTGAAACTCATCTCTGTAAGCAGTCTTTAACAGTTTGACTTTTATTGCTTCTTCACTTTACTTAAATCTTTTTCAGGAACTAAAGAAGACATTATGGAAAGGACAACATTGACACCACCGATCTGGCAATCCAATGAATATGTCTTGGGTGGTTTTTTTTTTTAATTGTTCTGCCTGCTCTCCAGCTGCATTTCTTGCCCTTTTCATGCAGCCATTTTATACCACTTTATAGCAAACTTCTATGTAGGAATAAAAACAAACAACCCAGTGACTTAATCTGTCTCTTACACCCCAAAGAAAAAGGAGAGGTAAGGTGTGTTATTTAAGCTGTTTTCAAATGCCTGTTTGGGGAACTTCTCTACATTTCTGCTATGTACAAGGAGGAAACAGCTCCCCCTGCTGTAACATACACAATTTTTAATGCAATTATCCTCATAAGACTTGTTAGAGATGGAAAACATAGGAATACTACTGCCCACTTAAAGTGGAGAAGTGCCATTAATCCAAATTTACCAATGGTGGCCTGAGGTCCAGTGGGGTTAAATAATTTACTCCAAATCATACAGTAAATTGGTAAAATAGTCACTTTAACAAGTGATTCACAACACTTCTTCAAAATTTCTTTCAATTTTATTTGAAAAAATTATAAACTTGAAAACTAAATGTTCCATTTCTCAATGAAAACTGTTTTACACGATCTATGAAGATTGTCAGCTTTTGAATTTGACAAAAATAAATGGGTAATAATAATTTTGGATTTACTGGTATGTGATTTAAATTGTTTTAAATTTGCTATTGATGAAAAAAGTTGTTTACATACTTCTATAAGCTTTAGAGCCCTTCTGAATACTTTCAGTCCTGAAAGATGAACTTGTGCTATTCTAGTCTGTTCTTTTTGACTTTGTGTACTGCCAATCAAACTCCTTGAGGAGTTCCATTTCCACTAGCAGAAATACTGGTCTCAGGATAATTGTTTGAAATAAACAACTTCTTACCCTTTCTCCAAAAGACCTTTTAATCCCTTTAAGATCTTATTTGTAGTTCCTTCATGCTAATAAAGAGAAGAGTCCAAGGATACCATATTTCCTACCCAATATCTGTTACATGGGTTGTCACCATCTAGATGTAGAACTCTGATCCTTGCTAGACAGAAGGGATTTGCACGCATGTGCTTAGAAGGAAAATAACTGTATCAGTCTCAGCTGCACACTGTGTTAAGTTAGCAACATGCTACTCAGAAGGCTTTTTTTATGTAAAACTTACAGATTCTGTTAGAGCTTGAAATAAAGCCCCCTGAAGTATATACGGTAGAGAGTGTTTATTGCAATGAATTTGAAGGAAATTCAATAACAACAAGATTTTTCAGAGAATAATCTTTGTTAAATTTTGAGTCTTAGCCTTGTCTAAAAATCTACCTCAACTTAAAAATACCATTTTTTTTTTCCCTCCCAGGATATTAAGACTTCATAGGCAGCTGAATCATGATACTTTCAAATCAGTGAGATTACGTGGCATTCATGGCTGAGCTGGGAGCTGAAATTCCAGCAGTCATTCCCTTGTTCAGCCTATTGCTGAAGTCTTGTGAAAGTTGGGTACTTGTTTTCCCATCTCTTACTTACTGGCTGGAATGCAGCCAAACAATAAGCATTAACTTATTTCTGATTTCTTAAGAGCAACAATGTCCCAGGTACAGTACAAGTCCCAAGGCTGCCCAGGCACACATGACCAACAAAGTAAAAGCACCCTTACTGTGAAAGAATAAATAAATCCAAGCAAACATTAGAGTTACATTAAGCCTAGAAATATTCCCAGGTTTAACGCCAGTTTGTTTCAGTAAGCTTATATTTTCTGTGTGTGTGTCATTACTTCCATTTCAAAGCCTGCTGCAGGCCATTTATTTCCTGTTTTGGTAGTCCTGTTTCTATATTCTGTAGATTAATTTAAAACTTTATCCTTTCCTCTGCTATTTAGGAAGGCTGTTCTATTTTAGTCCATCATTAACCTAATACATTTGAGAGAGTCTGGTGTGGCTGTCTTCAGATTACTTATTCTACAAGGAGGAACAAGGGAGATAAAATATACAAGTCAATAATGGACAAGAAATTTAATGATATGTATAATATTTCTGGAAATCTAAGTTGGGTTCAGGTATTGTTACATTCCTCTTCAAAGCTTTTCTGAAAATACATTTCAGTAAAATACGATGCTGGTTATCTCACACCAGACTTGATCTCCTCCTCTTGAGGACATAGTAGTTCAACTTTTCAGCAACACCAGACTTGATCTCCTCCTCTTGAGGACATGGTAGTTCAACTTTTCAGCAACGCTCATATCGGTGTTAGCCTCCTGCTCTACCTACACATGTGAATACTACAACATACGCATGTTATCCCCTTCAAACATGCACAGAACTCTTATGGGGTAGAAAAGACACCAATATTTTTTAATGGTTGGATATTCCGCATTTCTTTGCCAGCTGTTGGTATTACTCCAGCATTACAAACAGCAAATTATATACATATTGCATTTTCTACATAATAGATGCATGAAATGAGACAAAAAGGGAGTGAGGCTTAAACTTTCAGATGCACTGGTTCATTTTTAGTTCTTTGGCTTTTTATGGAGACTCAGAGACACACAGACATGCTGGACCATTCATAAGTCCCATGAACTTGAATAAGGATTATGAGTGCTTAAACCTCAGAAAAAGGAAGGCATTAGAACCTTAAGTTTTGGAAGCTGCCATTGACACTGAGGTGTCTCCACACTTGATGCTAATACCAGGCAAGTCTTCAGATTCTCAGTCTTCAGATTCTTTCTTAATTCTGACTAAAAACTGACATAGCTTTGCTTAGAAACTTCTGACTGAATAAAGCTTGCATTTATGGTCTGTTAAATCTACCTTCAGAACACACCTTGCTTATTATTATGTAACACTGGCAATAGACATCCACAGTGGACCCCCAAAATTTGAGGCATCCAACATTTTTAGGAATGTAAGCAAAAGTATTTCTACAAGCTCACAGAAACCCCCTAACTTTCTAGCTCGGAACAGTTGCATGCTATACTTGCATTCTCTAGCCACTCCAAATGATTTATTGATAGCCCATTCCTAATAATAAGTAGATTATCCAAACTTAGAGCTCTCAGAAGTGACAGACTCTGAAAACTATGGAAGTTGGCAAAGCAATACTTTTGTTTTAAAAATGCAGTGCTTAGGCTTTTTCATCACAGAGAAAACCATTAGGTTACCTCACCTGGAAGAAGGTAAATGTCAAATCAGACAAGTCAATGTTATTAATATTAATTTAAAGCTACTTAATAATATATTGTTTGGATCATTCTCTGAGTTTTCTCCTTGCAATGCATAGGACTTCATAGTGGCAGCGATTCAGAACAGAGAGAGGCAAACAGTTTCCCTGACAACAGAACTACAACTTGATGCATGAGATATAATTAAAAGGTCCAGAACATCTCCCTTGCAACCCAGCTCTCTTCTCATTATAACGCTTCACATCATAGATCACATGGGTGACCAAGCACCTGTATTCTGTTTACTTTCTGCTTTCCCTAGTCATGCTGAAGAGCAGCAAGTAGAAATTGTGTTCCCCTAATTAGGGAGTTCACTCACCTTTCAAATAGCAGCCAAGCTGCTGAGGCAGAATCTGTTGTTACAGAGCTGACTCTAAAGAGGGAAGAGTGGGAAAAAAAAACATTAAAAGCCAGGGAGAAGCCGTAATCAAATATTTTCTTAAGTGGCCTGGCTTTTTGGGAATACAGTCTTTGGAATATTTTTCTTGATTCTGGAGGCTGAAAAAATACATGGCTTTTTCCATCTGCCTCAGCCACCTCTCATCTTTGCATGAAAAAGCATAGGCTGTGCAAGTTCTGCACAGCTGCAGTGAGTGCAGCTTGATCAGCAACACATCCCTTTCAATTTCATAGTTAAAGAATTTGGCTGGATCCCGACACCCACATTACCATCCACAAAACATCACACTGCAACGATGGCAGACTGACACCTGTGGGGGTTTTATGCTTTATGGAGCATCTACTATTATTTCTTAATTGCACAGACTTCTACATTCATTAAAACTGCCACAGCATTAGCCTACTGTGTTATAAAACAATGGCTAATTATTAAAGGCAAAATTCTCACTTCCATTTAACTTGTTTTCTTCCCCAAGCAAAATAACTCAAAATAAAGGGGGGGGAGGGGGGAAGGAGAATATTAAAAACTTCCATTTGGGGCAGAGGAACTTTCCAGCTGAGTCAACTGCAGGCTATCCACCATGTGACATCAAACTATTAAAGTGTGTCCAGAGGAGGGCAACCGAGATGGTGAAAGGCCTTGAGGGCAAGATTTATGAGGAGCAGCTGAGGTCACTTGGTTTGTTCAGCTTGGAGAAGAGAAGGGTGAGGGGTGACCTCATCGCAGTCTACAGCTTCCTCAAAGGGGGCAGTGGAGGGGGAGGTGCTGAAGTCCTCTCTCTGGTGGCCAGCGATAGGACACGAGGAAATGGAATGAAGCTGTATCAGGGGAAGTTCAGGATGGACATTAGGAAAAGGTTCTTCACTGAAAGGGTGATTCTGGAACAGGATCCCCAGGGAAGTGGTCATGGCACCAAGCCTGTCAGACTTCAAGGAGTGTCTGGATGATGCTCTTAATCACATGGTTTAGTTTTAGGTAGTCCTGTAAGGAGCAGGGATTTGGACTTGATGATCCTTATGGATCCCTTCCAGCTTGAGATATTCTATGACTCTATGTAAACCCCAGCGGGAAGTGGGAGCTGACTGCTAATATTGCAAGTATGTGACAAAAGCTCTGGGAAGTTTTACCACAAAAGCAGCATGCTGCCATAATTTAGACAGCCTTCCCTGTGCACCTTGAGAATTGTTGCAAACTATCCCTGCTCATAACATCAGAAGAAAGCTGACATTACTCAAAACATCATGTCTCCAAAAGCTCTACAACTTGTTGCTTGAAGGTGCAGTTAAAACTCTCACCTTGCAGTAGAAGGTGAGATTTTCTTTTGGATATATGATATTTTAGCATTATTAGTTATCTGTAACTTTTCATAACCTTGTGCTGCGATTTCCTGTGAAAATTGTATCATGTGTGCATATAAAAATTAGGATTTGTGAATATTTATATCTGTAACTTGAGCTCCAAAAACATTGGTAAGTCAGCTCTTTGGATCCATGTAAAAGAACATTATCAGCACACAAATTTGGGTTAAAGCAAGTTCCAAGATTGAAAGAAATGTTTAAAAATGGACTATTACAACATTTTTATTGTATTCTGTGGGCTCTAAATGTGCAGCTAAGCCTCTTAAATCTTATTCACTTATAAATTTAAAAATACTGTGCCTATTTCTGACTACAGTTAACATCCAGAAGAATTTTAAAGAAATTGGAAAATACGTTTTTATCTCCTTATTTGCACAATTTCTCATGATCTACAAAGACCCAACAATTTATGCTGATATTGATGAACTGTTTTTTGCTGCGGGCTGCAATCAAATTAACTCAGACTTTTTTCTATCTAAATGGCAGGAGTAGTTGAAGTTTTTGAAGTTACTCCTACATTATTACTTACAAGTAATGAGAATCAGATCCAAAGTTCATAAAATTCATACTAGTATGCTTATTTTTAGACTCTAAGATTTTTAGGTTTTTTTCAAAACTGCAAGTTCTCAGAAATGCAGATCAGTTTTGCTGGTATGCTCCCTGTCTTTCATTTTCTGCCATTGGCATTTTAATGAGATTATTTTTGTTTAAATGAGTGACAATTACTTCTGCGATATCCTAACAAACTTAAAGCATTTAAAAAAAAAAAAAACAAAAAACCCTTATCTAAACTTTTCATGAAGCAAATAGAAACACCATTTGGAAAAAGAACCAACAAAAAGACTTCCATAACAATCCCTAGATTTTGAGAGTTGGCTCCCCAGGTTTTTTTTTTCCCATCCCCCTGTACACAAATTAATATATTACACACAAATGCTCTAATCACTGCTGTTAAATGGTTTTCTTGCTAACATGTTTGAGGTATTCTTGATAGTGTCATTAAACACAGTATTTTAGTTTTTAAAATATAGACAGGAAGATAAACAAGCGACATCACTGGAAGTATACATTAGGTATAGTGTTGATGTGTATATTTGATTGGGTAGGTTTGGGGCTTCAAATTACTGCTCTGGTATTTGGCAAATCTTGAGCCTATTCAGTAGCATAATTCTATGAACAAGGCACTACACTGAAGGAAGTTATTTTTGCTGAATGCAAAAATTAAAGGATGTTGGATTACGCAAGACAGGCCTCCTAAATTTATTATTTCTTAGCATTCCAGTGCTTCACTTTCCAATCTAAACAATGTTTTTGACCACAGCTCTTTGCACATCAGGGTTTTTTTTCCTCCAAAGCAGACTTCTGTTACTGTAGATTTCATGAGGTATCATCCAAGTACCTCAGCTTTTAGCACAGATATATTACTGCTGCGGGTACTGGACTATTTTCAGTGAAAGGCAAAGCAGGAGAGAGCGGGTGTTTTCTCTCCCTGCTGCCTTCTAACTCTAGCAGATGTAGCATCCTCTGCTGCTTCCCTGAAGACGGCAGAAAACGTGCTCTTTCAAAGGCACCTCCCCAAACTGAATGGATTTCCTCTGTCTAATAGCAAAGGCTTTTTCCAAACACTGCATGGATTAATTTTGTTCAAAGAAAAGGTCACACAAATCCTTTCTAATGGGAGAAGCATTAAGTGACTTAGCAGCCCCAGTTGATAAACAGCAGCTCCCATAACATTAGTCAGCAGTGGTTTCAGCTTAGTTATTAACAGTACTAAAATATTCAGTGGTATTTATACTGTGGCTTCGCCTAGCACAAAGTAGGGCTACTACGATTCCTTGCTGGAGACTGAGCACAGACCTTTACCCTTTTTAAGCCTTACTTGGGCCTTAGGGTGTGAATGATGTGTGCTGGAACATCTCTTAATACCATGGTTTTGGGTTAGTGGAAAGCTGTCGCTTTCAGTTTTTAAATAAAAGCTTCCTGATTTTCCTACTCGAGCACACTGTAGCTCCAAGTTACATTCGTCCTTGCTTCCTATTCATTACAAACTTTTTCCTTTATATTCACTTCCTTAAAAACAAAAGGACGTACATTCTGTTCCTGACTTATCTGTGTCACACTGTTAACAGGAAAGCATGAAAGAAACCAAGGACAAAACCTGAATTAGCATGCAGTAAACCCCTTAACTTACATCTTGAAAATATGAAAACGTCATCACATGTACCTGTCTACAGACCAGTCTCTTCTGTCCTCACAGATGACATAGCAGATGCTAGAGTGAGGTCTCATTTGTAAGACTTCATTACCTTGACAATAGATTACCAACATTTATTAGCAATAGAATGAAATATAATTATACTATGTATTATATATATAAAAATTAAGGTATATTAAAATTGTAACATTCATAGTAAAGAAACACTGAGGTGCAGTAACTTTGACTTTTCATTATGCCTGTTCATTTATTTGTTAATTCACAAAATGCAATAAACCTCTGTAAGTTTCCAACTGGGTTGTGAGAATTGGTGAGATTCTAATGTACTGGAGTGATAGCATTGTTCACTGTGTAATTAAGAAAAAATTAATTAAGCGGTACTTTAAATATATGGTCAAGCCCACTTACCATCTCACTTAATGAAACAGTCCTCTTAGATGGATATTTTTTTCCATGCACCAACCTGTCTTGCATTAGTGTAGTGTAAATCTGCTCACTTAATATCATTTGTAATAATAATGATTTCTGGTTTTAATGTCAAGAGAAAAATCACTGGTTGCTTGCTCCAAAGAGCACTTAATGTCCGTTATTGCACATGGCACAAACGAATCTGCAAATTTAAACAGACTTTTCAGCAATAGTTATTGTCTGCAGTCTAGCTGGACAGTGCAGGTATGGTAAGAGCTATTGTATTTTTATCCATATGCATGAAAGCATTTGAAAGTCTTTAAGATACCAAGAGTCTTTAAGTTTTTAAGATACTCTTTTTAAGATAGCAGGGCTATTGGAACATATAAAAAGTGAAAATCCCCTCTATGCACTGTACTTCAACCGTGATGAATAAGTTGTGTTGATGCTGACTCCTGTCCTCAATTATGTGTCTGCTTCTTCCCTGAGACTACCAAAGAAGTGAGAGAGTATCACAGAGTTGATGATGAGACCAGCACATCTGAATGGAACCTACATGGATGAAGGAAAAAAAGCTAGCAAGTTTTATCATGGCTGTAGGTACATGTGTCTCCAACAAAGCCAAGTGAGCAAAACTATTGTCTCGCAAACTCAGAAAATGCTTAAAGGTGGGAAAAATATAAACAGCAAGTGCTACATCAAGAATGTATACAAGAACAGGCATAATTACTGAGGATGCATGATTTGCTCTTAATCTTATAGAAAAATAGTAAAAATGGTTTTGAGAACTGAGTGGCACCAGGTAGCCTTAACACATCCTTTTATATGCGTATTCTACCTGATTCTTGGTACTGGTTTCTCTGGACATAAGTGATAACTCTTTACATTCAAACATCTTGGTACCCTCACTGTGTAGCAGAAACCTGTGAGCTGTCAAACTACTGGTAAAAAAACCTTCAGATAGAGTTAGATGATCTGCAGTGATGGTAAAGGGCTTAGCATGTTTGGATGGCATCTCAATAGATCTGGATAATGTCTTCAAATATCACAAAACAAACTGGGCTATTTTATCAGTCCAGGAGTCCATGTGAAGTTTGCTGTTACTAAGTCTCTAAGCAAACTTATTCTGTAGTACCCTGTGATCCTAGAATAATTTCTGGTTTCTGGTGTGGGGAATTGTGTTGTATTCAAATCATTGTGGGTGCAATCCATTTGGAGCTACCATATCTAAGCCAGCTATCCCCACTGCCTTTATACAGGGACAGAAACAGAAACTTTCAGGGCAACTTTCATCTCACTCTAAAATAGATGTTGGAAACAGGCTGGATGACTTGCCCCAGCGTTCCTTCTGTCAACAGCAGATTAGGCCTTCAGGCTTCAGTATGTGTCAGCACTATAAACACCGTGAGTGACTACATTTACAAACATGTTACACATTCTTTTCTTGTTCTGAGGGTTATCCCCTGAATGCATAAAGTGCTGGTGATGGCCCCTGTGCTGTAATAGGTGTAGACCACTGAATACCATGTCACAGAGGTCAACTCAACGCTATGTAGCACACTGCCCTATTGCAACTATGTAAGGCTCAGACCCTCACTTACACTTCATCCTGATTGAAAGAGTTGCCGGGTCCTGCACTTCGGCCACAACAACCCCATGCAGCGCTACAGGCCTGGGGAAGAGTGGCTGGAAAGCTGCCCAGCAGAAAAGGCCCTGGGGGTGTTGGTTGACAGCCGGCTGAACATGAGCCGGCAGTGTGCCCAGGCGGCCAAGAAGGCCAATGGCATCTGTATGAGAAATAGTGTGGCCAGCAGGAGTAGGGAAGTGATTGTGCCCCTGTACTCGGCACTGGTGAGGCCGCACCTCGAATACTGTGTTCAGTTTTGGGCCCCTCACTACAAGAAGGACGTTGAGGTGCTGGAGCGTGTCCAGAGAAGGGCAACAAGGCTGGTGAGGGGTCTGGAGAACAAGTCCTATGAGGAGCGGCTGAGGGAACTGGGACTGTTTAGCCTGGAGAAAAGGAGGCTCAGGGGAGACCTCATCGCTCTCTACAACCACCTGAAAGGAGGTTGTAGCGAGGTGGGTGTCGGTCTCTTCTCCCAAGTAACTAGCGATAGGACGAGAGGAAATGGCCTCAAGTTGCGCCAGGGAAGGTTTAGATTGGACGTGAGGAAAAATGTCTTTCCTGAAAGAGTGGTTAAACATTGGACCAGGCTGCCCAGGGAAGTGGTGGAGTCCCCATCCCTGGAGGTATTTAAAAGATGAGTGGATGAGGCACTTAGGGACATGGTTTAGTGGGCATGGTGGTGTTGGGTTGATGGTTGGACTCGATGACCTTAGAGGTCTTTTCCAACCTTAATGATTCTATGATTCTATGATCATATATTGAGAAACAATAATGGACCCCTGTAGGCTCATCTCACTAGGTCATGCTGGATTTCTTGCCAACGATCAAATATGCATCTAACAATCAATAACTTTATATTCCCCAGGTACACACCATTCTTAAATTATGGTATGTAGACGTAGAACCTATTAGTATCATCTAGCTGCATGATACTTTACAGATCTCATTTTATATAATCCTCCCCTACCAATTTAAGGTTGGGAGAAATATTTATATTTTCTGTACTTTTCTTGTGTAGTCTTCCTTCCCCAGAAGTTTTTTGTTATGTTCTGTGTTCTCATTATTCCTGGTGAATAATTCATTTAATTTAAATTTAACATTATTGTGTCAATTTTACCTTCCCAAAGAGTTTTCCACTTGATGTTTACAGCAGCCTTAGCAAAGCTGCGCTTCTGCCAACAGATGAACTTTGGTGTTGTTTTTATAGTACTATTATGTTCTCCATGCATGAAGCATTAAGCTTATGACAGGCTGCCAGTCTGAAGGCAACAGACTGGTTTAAATGCCTCAGGGGTGTCACGCCAATCAATTCTCTTGTCTCGTTCTTACCGGCCACAGAAATATGTATTAATGAAGGGTGAATAATTAAAGAAAAGGGATGAATTACAAGGGACAAGACAATGTCACAAGAATGGGAACTCAAAAGAAAGGAGTTGAGAGAAAGATCCAGTCTGCTGAAACTAGGTCTCCAAAACACAGTAACATTCACAGTGTGCCACTTATGAACAGGCATGCGTTTTCTCCTCATCTGCCTCATTTTAGAACTTCAAAGCATCTAGTTGGATCTGAAGATGTCAAAAGCTGATGTGAAGGGCTGCAGAGAGATGAAAACTATTTCTTCATGCAAGTCCTACAATATTCAGGAGTAATTCTATTTGCTGTTACTGACTTCACAACAGAGTAGCCCTCCCAGTTCTTTCAGAGGCATCAGAGAAGAAAGTACTATGTGCTCTCCAAATACTAGACTGAAGTTTCTAAAGAACACATATTTCAAGAATAAGAGGAGCGTCTCCACCAGTTAAGTTACTTTAAGCACACAGAGTTCCTCATATCTCCAAGGAATATTGGAGAGGAAGGAAATGACAAGGAAATATTGTCAAGCAGTTTTGGCCTTCAGAGAAGACCAACATCTACCTACTTATCAGGGTCCCTCTCAACTTGGCATGTCTGCCTAGATATGTGTTTAGAACCACATGGATCCACCTGGAGTATGCATCTGGAAAGGATAATAATCATCTCTCAGACAGCTAGCATCCTCAGTAAACCTCAGTTTTATTTATTATTCCTTGTATCTAACCACTTCTTTCATTAGATCTTCTTGCTCTCCTTCTTATCTTCTGAATTGCACAATGAGAGGCAAAACAAATTCTGTAATGAGTTCTCTGTATCATTGTGTTCAGCTCTGTTTCTACCGCTCTCTCAGGTAATCAGGAAAGCATATCAACCACTTCTCAGAACAAGTACTGGGTTTTCTTATCTCACTTTGAACATAGAAACATCTGTGGCAAAGTCCACAGAGGCTCAACCAGAAACGTTGTCATGGTCAGTTTAACACTATCTTTAAGCACAGCTCCTATCTATATTCAAATTAGATACTGACTTATGTGGAGTTGCAAGGTAATGTTGTCTCCAAGAGTAAAGTCAGTAATGAATAAAGTCAAGGACAATACAAAATACAATACAAGGATAATAAAATTACAGATGAGGTTCCGATATTAAAAACAGCTTAATAAGGCAAGTAGAAACAGCTTGCAGTCCAAATGAAGTCTGTATAAGTTCTGTACACAGAACCTATGAGGTTTTGCACTAGCAATTGTCAAAAGTGAAAAAAAAGCTGGATTTGTGTGAAATACTGATTAAAGTAATAACAAAAATTTGTCCAATTGACAGCCAAACTTGTTTTTTTTTTTCTTTTCACCTACTATGAAAACAAAACCAGCATGATATTATACAGATAGCTTAAGAAAAATTACATTTTTCAGGGTTTTTTTGTTGATCACACAGGTTGGGACCTTCTAAATATAATAAATAAAATTCCTATTTAAACCCTGACACAAGACAGACATTTTATGAACATGGAGTACAATGAATACGGTATATGAAACACATAACAATGGATGCCACTTACTAGCTGGTGACTGTATTAGTGGATATTGGGATGTGGGATTCAGAAAAGGGTAGAAAAAAATTAAAGTATTGAAGGTGATGATTTAAAGTAAGATTTGTTTACAGCGGATAGAAGCAATATGCTAAGGTATTGCACTGTGACAGAATGGAAAACAAACTTTACTTATTCTTAAAAATACTAGCACTTATTTCCAAGAAGTTTCTAAATTTTAGGCCATTCTTGTGTCACTTCACTTGCTAAAAGGCTAGCAGTGTTCTCAACTACTATCTGAAGAGTGCAGTTTTATACAGAAAATCTTACTGTGCCCTGATGCAGATTTAAATGTTCATTTTTAAACAGCAGTTAGTTGCAGGAAACTCAGCTAATGGATTATTTCATTCACAACCAGGTAGAAGCCAGTAGTCATATTTAGTGGATGCTTATTTCCCTATAGATTGTTTTCCAGCATTTGGTTAGAATTATATGGCACTGTTAGCAATGAAATTATGATAATTTCCACAGGAAGTGGACAACTGAATATCTCAGTAACTGAAGTCTTAGAGCACTCAAGTGTAGTCAGACATGGAGTGCGGTGCTATTAAACAGTGAGTGAAATTCCTCTCTTTTGTGGTTAAAGTTTAGCTCATACACAAAACTTCAACCTCTGGAAATGACATAGCAGTGATATTACTTTGAACCTTAATGTATGAGGGGTTTTTTTGCTTCAATTTCACTTGCATTTGGAGCAGTGGCTCAGTGACAACATTTGTCAGATTAGTTAGCCACACTTTTCACTGCAATCCCAAAAGAACAAGCAGCAGCATTCTAAACTTTGTTTGCCAGCACTCTAACCTCTAGTGAGCAGCTTACTGAAGATCTAGTAATTATTTGTAAATTGCATGTAGGTCCCAGATACTTTGTATTCCAAATTAACATACACAAGAACACGCCCAAATTCTAAGTTAAGAAAAAATAATTAAGATCCTGATAGCAACCTGTAGATCATCCCCAGTTTTCTACAAAGTTTTCTCCCTTTCCTTATCTTTTTTTTTTGGATAGGTAGTATGTAAGGTATAACAGACTTTCTACAAGTGTATCAAACACAGTCAGTATAAATGCATAACACAAAATGGAGCACAAAGACTAAAATCCCATTGCAAGTGCTACCAGGGATTCTGTAAGCACTTATAGATTAAACCAGAATTACAACAGAATTCTGCGGGAATTACTATACCTGCAGAACTGGGCTGTAATCAGATGTAAAGGATCATTATTTTTCCCTTCTCATTTACCAAGCTTCAGACTACTTTGGAGATACGTGGTCAGAATTACTACACTGAGCAAATACTGCTTCTGGCTCTACGCCCTGAAGACTCTGAATCTTGATCACCTTCAGCCCTTCCTCTGATCTTCACATATCTTTTTTTCCTTTGGGTATCTGAATTTGAAAAAAAAAATTACATTTGGTTATAATTACTTTCAGGCTATCAATTTTCTGTCTCCTTCTGAATTTCCTAGTATCCCACAGTTCATAAATACAAATATCTATATCTATATGGATATATCTTTTTAATCTCCCTAGATGCAATTTAGTACTGAACTATGGGTTTAACGTTCCATTTTTTATTGTTTTTGTCAATTTTATGCATATAACTTAGAATATCTGTTAAACTTGCAATTAATTTTAATTAGCTACAGGCTATCAGTGTTCAGGATCTAGTGTCATTTATACTTCGTCTTCATGCCTGCAGAAAAAATAGTCTAAAGTTGACCTATTTAAAAAAGGTTATTATTGAACTGCTTTACTTGATATGGTGATCTAATTCTGTGGGAATAGTAAAGCTGAAACAGAGGGTAAATGTACTTGAAAAGGGTAGTTTTATTCCCTCAGTAGGAAAAAAGGAGGACAGTAATGTGTTAACAGCACTGATGTTCTTATGTACTGAAAAAAATTGAGAGAATCACTGTGTTTAATAGTTTTCTGATTTTACGATTGACTCTAAAATACAAAGGAAAAATATAAAACCTTTCCAATGTAGCATAAAGTTAATCCCTGTAAGGAGGTAATGAAGCTGCTAATGTTTGGCTAAGTATCATCCTTAGCTAACACACTGCTATGCAGGCATAGAAGAGCAAATGACTTACCTCAGCGTCTCACACAAGTGAACATTTATTACAGCAGGGCAGCAAAGGCCAGTAAGAATATCAGTCAAATTACTCTGATGAGGGTTGCCGTTACACAAGACATAGCGGAGCAGAAACCCAAAATACTGGTTCTAACCGAAAGCAGAGGAGACACCTACACTTATGATGAAATCCCTACAACGGGTTTTCTGCCTGCTTGACCTTCTTAACTCTCCTTTCAGCCACTTAGAGTGATTTTCTTTGTTCAGACTTGATTATTCATCATCTTATGCCTAGCCTTGGCAGTTGAATCAATAAATGTATGTATGTTTCTAGTAAGTTCCCTCACAAAACAAACAAAAGAAAAACAAGCTAGACATCTCAAAGCAAAAATACATACATCAATTCTCTTTTGATTGCTGTTAACTGTTACTGCGCATTTTGTAGTGGTCACCTTATGTATCTTGCAGTATTACAAGACAGCAGGGGGCCACATAATGTAAGACATCAGGAAAATGTCTGAACTCAAAATGGGTTATAAAAGGTGGTCACAAGAAGAAAAGAGAGCAATAAAATTTTTGAGGATAAAAATGTGAAAGAATGATAGTGGCAAGTTAAGATTTATTTAAAGATTTACGCTACCGTAATATGAAGTACCTAGAAAAGCAAATAACTTGAAAACTTTTAAAGTCTGCCAGTCACATAAAATTAAATACTACAGCAAAACAAACTAAGAGACGCCATTGTGGAAATGTGATTAGATTATGTGTGGTAAGAAAAAGTCTTTTAGCCGAGTTTCTGCACAGGGAATGAGGGCATCTCATTCAAGTTTTTTGTAAGTTAGCTAGCTATCTCCTCTCGGAAATAAATATTTGCTCATGCCACAGGTTGGTCCAAAATGACCACCATTGATAAATGACTATCATAAATGAGAAACAGCAACTGTTTACAAACCTGACAATTTTCTTAAGCTACTAAGGAAACTCTGAAGTTGGATGGACTGTAATTGATGAATACACTCCAGCAATTACCACTGTGAATTCAGTCAATGTAGACGTAATTACCATGGTTTCCAAGAGGTTCTGTATTAGAACCTTTTCTAAGAAAGGCCCACTCTGGAATAATAAAAGGTCCTGCAAAAACTGTGCACTTCTCAAGTGTGATTTGTTAGTATATATAAGGACTTTTAACGAAAAAATACACCCTCACATGTTCAATCCTTCATCTTGTCTCACACATTTAACAACAGTTTTTACAAACAACGAAAGACCTGAAGAGAATTACTATACATTTCTTCACCATACTCAAATCTTCCACAAGGTGATGCAGGTTCTATTTGATATTTCTGGTGGGACTGGCATTGCTATAAAGGATTTACCCGCTTTTTAGAAAGTGGTTCCAATGCAGTGATTTTCTTAGATGAAGTCAGCAAAATACACACTTAACACCTGGGAATATGTTGTCTATTTACTTACTTTAGAAAAATTAGTAAGGATATGTAAAATAAAAGTGATGCAACTTAAACACTGGCTAAAAATAGGAAAAAAAAAAGCCAAACCAAATGACAAAAACTCTATGCAAAGCTTTGATTTACTATGTCCTTTCTTGGAATCTTGAGAAAGTGCAGAACACACTAAAAAAAAATCTGAGCAATTACTGTACGTTAAGGTGGATAAGTCTTCATGATGAATTGAACGGAGCTACAGGGAAAAAGAATTGTTGCCTTGTGTTGGAGCAACGTAAAAAAGGTATCTTCTAAGAGATATGAGATGTTGCAAGTAATAATGAATAACTTATGTCTTTGAGGAAGAAGTATGATATAACCAGAGATAAAAAGGTTCTAAAAATTTGGTTGGTAATAGGTTTCTAAACAAGGAATTGAATAAGCTTTGAAAAAATTAGATACCAAAAGACTTGGAGCCAGACAGAATACTACTGTTGGTATTTTGATGTGATCCTCATAAAAATCGAAGTGATTTAATGCTCTACTTATACTCAAAAGGGAGATAACAACACTAAGTTACTAGAAAAGTGAACAGCAGCCATGTTCTGTATTAAGAAGCCTGATAGTCCATGTGCTATTTCTGCCTGTAACATCCATGACTGGTGAGCATCTGTATAGTTTATTTTGGAAAGTTGAAGAAAAAATAAATTTGGCTATCTACTCCCTTCTACTGCGATTGCAAAAGCAACATTTCTGACACTGAAAGAGAAAGCATTTGGTCTGAAAATGTAATGGATTCCAAACATCCATTTTCTTCATAAATATCTTATTAATTTTCTGCTTTATTTTGAAATTTAAAATTGAATTATTACCATTTCATTTATTTTCCTGCAGGTGCAAAAGGTAGGTACAAACTCTTAAACAATATTTACCTAAAATGTTTAAAAAATATTTCCTGACTGTATTTTCACTAGGCAAGTACTAAGTATAGAGTATACCAAATTAAATATAGTTTTTCCATTTGTTCACATTACATAAAGCTTCATAAAGTCATGCCATTTGTTTAAACATGAAAAATGGCATGAAACTTTGGCATGAATATTCAAAATACATTAATTTCAGCAATCAATTATCATTATAAGTAAATGTTAAATTCTAACAATTCTATCTTTTCTGCTATGGTTCTATGATGTTATTGATACTGCTCTCAGAATATACCAGGATAACACTCTTTATCCAAGCATCTCGTATAAGGGTTGAAATGTTATCTCTCCCATATAGATGGGGACACCAAGATGGAAACATGAAAAGATGTACAGTGCTTGGCAAGTCAAATTTGCAAATATAAACCAGATCTAAAGCCAAGTACCTTTCTGATTTCCAACCTATACTATCCTTCCAATGGAAAACATTTTCAGACAAAGCTCATCTCATACTTCCATCAGCGGTTGAAAATAAACCAATTCTGTGGTGACACATCATCACAAAGCACAAGCAAGTCCTTTGTTATGTAATGGTTTCAACTTCTCAGTTTCAATTAAAAAGTGCAACTGGGCTTCAAGTTAAAAAAGTCTTCGCAGACTTCGGTAAGAAATGCAGTGAAAGAGTAAAGTGAAACATTTAACACAGAGAATTACAGGATGGTAAAATGTGAAGTTAATAGTGGCAAATAGGGACAGGGAATATCTTTCCTAGAAGTTAAAATAGCCTTCCAGTGTTAGAAAGCCAAAACATAGCTGAGGAAATGTGGTAGGCTGGGCAACTGTGAAGCAAAAACTAAAAAATCCCTGATAAAACTGAAGTATAAAACCACTTTTGTTTTTAAAAAAACAACAATTGGTACTGTTTTGATCAATGAAGAGGAACAAATATTTTAAATTTTCACTAGATTGTAAGTTATCTATATATTTAATTTGATGAATGAAAGAAAACAGGTGTCAGAGGAATCTGATTTGATGGAACTGCATCGGAGTCTGTAATTACAGAGTCATGTCTGATGACTTTCCTGGTTCCTTTTGTTTTTAAAAAAACAACAATTGGTACTGTTTTGATCAATGAAGAGGAACAAATATTTTAAATTTTCACTAGATTGTAAGTTATCTATATATTTAATTTGATGAATGAAAGAAAACAGGTGTCAGAGGAATCTGATTTGATGGAACTGCATCGGAGTCTGTAATTACAGAGTCATGTCTGATGACTTTCCTGGTTCTCTGATATGGAAAAAAGTGTCTTTGTTTTTTATCATTCCTTGGAGGAGTCGGTACAACTCAATGAATCTCTTGAACTTCTGCAGACTAGGGAAAGAAGAACCCAAATGTAAATATTTCACAAAGGATCTTCTATTTTCCTGAGAACTATCAAGCATTGTGTATACCACATCAACATTCAGAAAAGCTTGTTGGCTGTGATGATAATTTTCACAGCTGAAAGCACAGTGTTTCCATACCAATGATTCACATCAACCCAAAGTAGGTAGTCATTTTTCCTAGTACACTCAAAGGTCACGTAGTAATTCTGCAGGAGTAAAAGAGGCAGAACTGGATAGATGGACAAATAAAAATGTTCATGCTGGCACAACTACAAAATCAATCAATACAGGTCAGTTTGAATGATTCAGCAAGACAGTTGATAGAGAAAGAACTGAGAAGTTTTCCCCCTTGTTAAGTATATTTATATGAAGAATAAAATTAATAAAATAACAAAAAACACATTAACATTACCCGTGGTGTGACAAATCCCTTGCCAAAAGGTTTCTTTACAAAAACTTACATATGACTGATTCAATGTACTGTAATTAGATGAGAAGTACCGGCTGGTCTATATTTTGATACAGGCATTGTTTTTCTACCAGTGAAGACACACCTACAGGCTTGTAGGATATTTGAAAGTTCAGAGATCAGTCAAAAGTAGCTATGAGGTCACAGTACTGTGTTTCTTCCCACACTTGTCTTAGACTCTGAAATCACTATCACAGTACAAAATAATGTAGAAGTAATTTTTAACTAAAATTTTCTCGCTTCCCCAAGAAGCAAGACAACCTTTATTCAAAATAAAGACAGGCTTTTATTTGACATTCACATTGCAAGACCCATGGGCCACATACAGAAGTTCCAACACAGGAAAGTCCAATGACATTAGGAAAAAAATGACCATGAAGGTAGACAAACACTGGAAGAGACTGCCCAAAGAGGTTATCAAATCTCCTTCTGTGGCAATTTTCAAATTTTAACTTGTCAAACAATCTGCTTTAACCTCAGAGTTGTCCAGGCTCTGAGTGGGGGCTTGGACCAGATGATCTTCAGAGGTTTTTTCCAACCTAAATTACTATACAATTCTATGAAACTATCAGATAGAAGAAGTGGGCAATGATGGTTTAGTGAGACAATAAAAAAGCTGACAGTGATTCTCTTCTCCTCATAGAGGGAAATTCTGATTTCAAATGCTAACTTGCTGAGAAATCTCTGCTTCCTCTCCATGAGTTTTACTAAAGTGGTCAATAATGCCAAGGAAGGAAGATAGTCACAAAAAATTAGTTTCTCCATCACTCCTATTGTAAACATTGTGTGTAAAGCCTGCAGTCTTGGTTTAGATTAAATACTCAGTAGGGAATTAATGAATCGAAGAGGGTAACATCGGGGGCACCATCATTTCCTTGCCAACTGTGAATGAAAGATGGTTTCTGATGACTATTTGAGTATGGAGTAAAGGCAAAGAATCCAGGTAGGCCATGAATCCTTGTGGGGTTTTAGTGTAGTTTGTTTCACAATATTCTTTCACAGCAGTAGCTAAATTCTCTGAGGAATGGAAAAAGTAATGCCCTCTGAGGCAGAAGAACAAAAAGTCATCAGTACTCTCAAACGGACTAGCCAGTTACTTAATGTATTGAGTGTACCAGTCCTTCCATGTCTCCAGGCAGGACGATTTTCCTGCCAGGCATGAGTATTAAAAATCAGTACCAGCTTCCAACACTGTCTCTTTAATGTCTGAAAACTAAAATCTTTTCTTTAAAAGAACAGGCTCCTGGCACCTTATTAAATACCCAGGCTTTATCAAGAAGAAACAAAATATTATCACGGTTGAGTGTATGTATGTGGAGAAATTAAGAAAAAGGGTTTGGAACATTTACATATTATGGCTGCAAATAAGATAAATACATAAGAGGATACCACATAAATAAGATTTCTGAAACTAGAATTGATTTTAAACCTAAGTATAGCAGGACACAGCCATTTTGTCATGGCCCTTCAGGCTCATATATCTGCAGTGTTTCCAAAACTTAGTATTTTCCCCAATGTTCAATGAATACATTTAAAAAATCATTTGTAAATATGCTCAAAACAAAAAAAAACTGACACTGGTGGCTATAATTCTAAGTTTTAAAATAAATATTTGAAAGTGTGTGCAGTGCTGCTAGTATTCATACAGCACTTGAAAATCCAACCATCTCTCCAGAAGTTGGCATAAGATGTACACTTTTTAACTACTGAAAATGTTTAAGGCATCTATTCAGGCATCAGAAGCAACAGCATACAGGTTAAGTCCTTAAACATACAAGGTGCATCAACAGAGTACGTGATGTAAAACTTCTGTCATGAGCTGGTAGCCTAAATAGTTTTAATCCAAATTATCAAATTATAAATAAAATGCATTCTAAGGAAATCACAGAAGTATCTAGAAAGCACTTCTTATTCAAAAGCGAGGCTAAATTTACACAGCTGTTATTTTTTGTAAATGGTTCTGCCTTAGCCATCACCCTCATTTCAAGTAATATTTAGGCAATCGTGCTTACTGCTTAGCTATTTTTTTTTTTCAACAAGTATCCATAATCTGAAAATCTACCCCACTTCTTTGTTGAGAAGATGAAAATTTCTGGAATTTTAAGATTTGAAAAAATTCCAAAGGAAAGAAAACAAGGATGCTGAAGACAACTGCTTGATACTTCCATTCTGCTTGTCTTCATTGAGCAGAATTTTTTAGAGGCATGGATGGGAAATACAGGGTGTTGAGTGCCTTTGAAAACCTGTGTTTCAGGGCCTCCCCTTATTTAGTAACAATTCCAGTTTGGGATCCTAATCTTAACTTTAGGTGCAAAGTATGGTTGACTGAGTGGACTGGAATGGGGATAATCTACAGCAGTGTTGGGGAGAAAGGTGAAAATATGAGCTTTGGGGGCCTGGCATCTTCAGTAAATTCCTGTTTCCCCTCTGGATTGAAATGACCAAAGAATTCTCCTCAATCCTGAGGAAGCTGCCCAGAATCCCACCCTTCTTCTCTCAGGCCACATGTAAACAGGACACTTGTATTGGGTTTGCGTGGCAAGGTTTTGGTAGCGGAGGGGCTACAGGGGTGGATTCTGTGAGAAGCTGCTAGAAGCTTCCCTGATGTCCGATAGAGCCAATGCCAGCCGGCTCCAAGATGGACCCACCGCTGGC
>NW_008794854.1:1904441-1910605 GCF_000699145.1 Aptenodytes forsteri | reverse complement strand
GCTGGAGCAGGTTTGCTGGCAGGACTTGTGACCCTGTGGGGTCCCACGCTGGAGCAGTCTGTTCCTGAAGGACTGCACACCATGGAAGGGACCCATGCTGGAGCAGTTCATGAAGAACTGCAGCCTGGGGGAAGGACTCACGTTGGAGAAGTTCGTGGAGGACTATCTCCCATGGGAGGGACCCCACAATGGAGCAGGGGAAGAGTGTGAGGAGTCCTTCCCTTGAGGTGGAAGGAGCGGCAGAGACAACGTGTGATGAACTGACTGCAACCCCCATTCCCCGTCCCCCTGCACCGTTCAGGGGGAGGAGGTAGAGAAAATCGGGAGTGAAGTTGAGCCTGAGAAGAAGGGAGGGGTGGGGGGAACGTGTTTTAAGATTTGGTTTTATTTCTTATTACCTTACTCTGCTTTGATTGGTAATAAATTAATTTCCCCAAATCGAGTCTGTTTTGTCTGTGATGGTAATTGGTGAGTGATCTCTCCCCGTCCCTATCTTGACCCACAAGCTTTTCATTATATTTTTATTTCTCCCCTGTCCAGCTGAGAAAGGGGATTGATAAAGCAGCTTTGGTGGGCACCTGGCGTCCAGCCAGAGTCAACCCACCACACCACTTTAGACCTTCACCTTAGACATGATTAAATGGTAAATGGTCTTTTCCTTCTTATTGCCACTTCTAAAATACATAAGTGCAATAGGAATGCCATGACAATGCCGACAACTTGTATCAAGGCAATGGATGTATGATGTCATTGGCACTTCCTCGTTAATTCCAATTATGGACACTAGCACTAGTTTCCACTCCAGTTATGCCACACTGATCATTATTCTCTCTCTCTGCACTGCTTCTACTCTGCCCATTCCTGCAACTTGGCTGAGCTGCATTATCTGGCAAGCAACAGCCCTTGCCCTCCAAGTTTGGAAAGAAGACTAACGCGTTCCAAGTGTCAAGATTTCATTTGTTAGTATTGTGTCTCTAATGCAAAGGATTTAGCCACTGAAATGTTAAAACTTTTCATCAAAGCAAGCAGTGCTTCTGAATATCAGTCTTGTATTGTAGAACCCATCCATACAGCTGCTTTCAATAGCAAAATCTGCTTCTTCAATCTCGCATTTGCTAATAAAATTCGAAAGTAGAACAAATAAAAACAAAACAAGTCAATCAAAGTGACACTGCATCTCCACATTGTCATTCACATGCAATTGCCCTGTCATGCATTCTAAGGATTTGTCATAGTATCTTGATATTGTATCATGCCTTGCTACTAACTCCCAATAACAGAGCATGTTTGAATGCTGCTTCTTTTATATCATCGTGTCATTTAAGGTAAAATAAAGCCTGTATTCTTCCTGGTTCATTCTTCCTGAATTAGCAATAAAACTACCATGAGTGGTAAATAACTGAGAATGACATTTAAGACACATTAATTTTTAATGATTTTCCCACAGTTTATTTTAATTTGTCGGTATGCATCATTTGCCTTCTTAATTTTTCTGTTTAGTGAATTTATAACCAAACAAATCTATAATGCTTCTTTTATAGGGGAAAGATATTGAGTTAGTCCTTTCTTGCATGGAAATCATTGATCATTTATTTACAAGTTAAGTAGTAGGTAGTGGAAGAAGATTAACACAGAACGCACCCTGTTACATGTAAATACATGATTATTTTTGTCTTCTACAACCTCTCTTCTTGTTGAAGGTAATTACTTTTGGGTCTACTATATTAAACATAATTATCAACTAATGTGTGGGAACATGCATTTAATTTGTAATTAAATGGTATTTACCAAGTCAAACCTATTAAGTAGTTAGTATTTAAAGGAAATTTCTTCTATTAAATCTGTGATTTTAAGTTTTCATTATTAATCTAATATTGCACTGGTTTTCCAAACAGTTTCTGTTCACAATTTATGCTAGAGTAAGCAGGCATACAGTGGCAGAGTAAAAGGTTTTGAGGAAAAAAACCCTTATACAGTAAAGACAAAAAATTCTTAAATGTCCGTTTTCCTCTCTAGTGCAAAATAAATAAAAATCAAGATATCAAGAGCATTTATCTAGTTGTACAAGCATGACTTACAAGAAGACTTCATTCCATTTGATTTATTCTTACAAAATTGCATCTGGCACTCAGCTGCAAGAACTTCTATTTTGACAGCTTGAAAGTGCATAATATCGCATTGTTCTCAGTGTGAAAAAGTGTTTTCTAATCAGCAAATTTCACTGTTACACATTCCTGCCTGCACTTGTCAGCTTCTTCCAATCCTTATAGCCCTTTTACTCTCAGACAGCTGTAGAATAGTATTAAATGCATCAGAAAGAATCAAATCTAAAGGTCTCGTAGAACCAGTAATGTTGGTTGGGCTGCACATCAGATGATACCTGAAAGGCTCCTTTAGAGATTTTTTGTCAATGTTATTTTTATTAAAAAGTTCCAACCCCCCAAACAAACCCCAGATCCTTCATTGTTATCTTTTCTGTTCCTCTTCATAAATTATAAAGTGTAACAGATAATGAAAACAGAAAGATCGTTCAAAACAGTAGTTTGAGCTTGTAGCCAATATCCGTCAAACTCTTGTGTCAGCCTGATTTCCCCCCTCTTTCTCATGAGTTTCTGTGAAATAATTTCTTGAAGTGTGGTCTTGATAAAATGAGCTATGTACTATGAGCATCTTCTTTTACTTTTCATTGTTTATGCTTTCACATTTCTTCCTTAGTCTACAGCCATGATACATTCCTTGAGATAAAGCTTTCTGCACTTTCTGCCGCAGGAGAGTACAGTACCAGACATCTTCTCAGCCATCACCTCTGCTTTGAATCAAGTTCCAGTCTTTATGCTTCACCTTCAAAGATCCTTGCGCTCCTGGTTCAAGAGATTTGAAAAGCTACTTCAAGCTCAAGATTATGATTCAAGTTGCCATACTATTCTTCTGCGGTGCAAGGGAACTCCTTCAAATGGTTAAACTCATCTGTGTGACAGTTGTTAGTTTCTTCCAATTGGGTCTAAGGCTAAAATAATTTTGTCTTGGACTGGAGAAACAAGCTTCCTTATTTTCCACTCCCAACTCAGGATTCTTTTCCCTAACCCTGCTTTCTATACCAAATACTTTGAAATGAAATTAAGAAAAATCAGAACTGTTCCTAAAAACATCGAAGATCTTAGAGGAAAGAACACAAATCCATCACAGATGTAACACATGCTCTACTGAACAGTAATTAAATGCAATACTCAACAACAGTGATTACTGTTTGTGACCTGGTATAGAAGAGATTTTACCAATACCAAAAAGGGAATTAAGCATGCTTGATACATCTCCAGTAAGCCACATCCCTAGGTAGGTTTCCTATTTTCTGTGCCTGATATTTTATCAAACTTGGATCTTTCCAACTGTAATATAACTGAAAAATTACAAAGACATTTGGGAAATTTAAAAAGGGAAAGCCTGTACAGCAGAGAATAGTAAAAATGTGACACTTCTGATAACTAAGAATAAAACAAAATCCTGTGTCTAATAGGAAAACACTCAGCTAATTCTAAATTATTCACATTTTATTACACATTCACTTGAATTTCAAAATGAAATTCTGAGCAGGTAATTATTTTATATTTATTTTAAGGCTGCTATAGTGAGACAAGAGCAGTTTCTATACTTTTTGGTACTTTTTCCTAAAGGGAGAACATTTGTTAAAGCTGACCTTTTCTTGAGAAAGGTTTTGATTTTGATGAACTGGGTTTTTTTCAACAGACAAGTATCTTATAAAAAAAAACCTGAACCAACTCAAGAATATAAGCTGTCCCAACCAGCATCTCTCCTGTATGAGTACAGTGCAGTTCTGTAACCGGGCAGAGAATGGTAGAACATGTTCCTCACTAGCAGTCCTGTGTGGAGGTTCAGCTCCACTGAACACTTTGGGATTATTTCTAACCTGCAGATTGATTTGTCATGTTCTGCAGCGGCACCTTTGAGCTCTGAAGACTGAAAGGAAGGATAAAATGTAATATTCTCATAAATCTTGAAGGTTACTCCCTTCTTAAAATTTTTCCACTGTGTACTCAAAATTCTCTGAATCAAAATACTGAGGAACACAGCACTGAACTTTACTGATCTAATCTGCTCTGGACAGATAGTCACACAACATTCGTTAAAGTGAATTCTCTAAAGTTTTCTTCAAGCATGCCATTTGCAGCTTGGTTGTACACCAAAGAATTCAGCTAAGCTTGACTTTCTGATGTTTATCCAAATCCAAACTCTAAAAACCTTTAAGGATTTCTTAACAACCACTAATTTAAACCGTAAAAAATCCAGCCTAAGTTATTTTCAAAACCAGGTTTGCTGTACAAATTGGCAGAACCATTGTCAATGTCACTAAGCAATGTCAGTTAAAAATATTTCTAAACTAGATTTTTAAGCCAACATAAATAATTTACTTCAGGACAACCAAATGACATAACAAAGACCAAATTCTTATGCCCCTTGAAGAAAAAGGTAGTGATACATCACTGAACCTTTTTTACAAGTCATACTAAGTACTGTACGCTTTAGAATTAAGCATATTTATAACAGCATTCATTAAAATGCAGAAGTTTCAGAAAGATCAACAAATTATTGATGTATTTTTGAGTGTTTTTGCACGTATACTAATACATTTCACCCACAGCTGTGTATGTGTATGCGTGTACATATGCACAAACACATTTATAAGCACATGTGTACATGTGACAGATTATCCTGCAGGATTTAATCAACTTCTCATTCTTTCCCCTTCCACCTCCTTATCCTCCAAGCAACATCTATTGTTACTACATCACACTGCCTAGTGATTTTGACTCCCTTAGAGCCCTGAAAGAAAAATATTCCTGGACAGCATATTTCTATTGTTTTTGTTGGCTCCAAAACTGCGTAGGCTTCGTGATGTAAGTGGAGAGCAAAGTTAAAATGCATTATTTCCGGAGCCATCATGTTCACAGCAGAAGGTGCTCTTCATGTAGAGTGAATGGTTTGGTTATTAATGTCTGAAAATTAGGTCGGTATAGGAAAACATTTTTTCCTAACATTTAAGACCTAAAGTCATACTGAATCATACACTGAAAGACATAACAATTTATAAATGGCTACAAAGTAGCTATTAGAAAGTCTTCCATCATTGAGTCCCTTATTAATCTCTCAATAGTACAGCACAAACTGTGTCAATGAGCTATTAAAGAAAAAAATCCCAACATAGTCCTACCAACAAACTCATGGAGTATTTAAGCAGCTTCGTAATGTAAAGGTGTAACATGTCAAGGCAGCATGCTGAAAGTTACTGAGATGTATCAGAAAGGAGCAGAATTATGAGCCTCGGTACAATCTGATGTAGTTTAGGGCATTTCTATGATAGATTCAGCCCTGCAGACACTTACTCTTATGCCTTTGCTTACTGATCTCTGTACTGCTGCTGAAATCAAAGATCCAAACAAGAGATAGGCATCTACAGGATCACCCTTTGAGCATCCAGCTTTCCAGGACAAGCTAGAATGCAAGATGTAATTAAGCACCCTCATGAATTTTTCTTCAGCTTGGATACTTAAATTTGGCTCCTACATCTGTACAAGTGACCTAATTTTTAAATATGCTGAGTGCCTGCAATTCCCAACAATTTATGCAATCAATTATCATTAAATTGTATGAAAATACTGATGAAACCTAAGTTGCCTGCAGGCATTTATTTCTGTGCATTGTTATTATTAAAGTAATAGCATTTACTCTCAGAAACACTCCTGTAAAACTAAGGAACAAAAATTTTCAAAATGTTGAAAAGCTGCATATAGATGTTAACTTGTTTTGGGAGAGAGGAAATATTCTTATGGTACTTGACTATAGTGTATCACTGAATAATGAAATGGATCATATTTCAAAATTTAAAATGGTGAGAATATATAGGAGCATTAGCAGATTCTTGAAATAAGGTGGTTTTGGACTGCCCTGCTTGGACCAAGAGAGACATATTTGGAACAGCAGGACAGACTGCGGCTCAGCTTCTGTCCTGGTTTTGGCAGGGATAGAGTTAATTTTCTTCCTAGTAGCTGGTACAGTGCTGTGTTTTGGATTTAGGAGGAGAACAATGTTGATAACACACCCATGTTTTAGTTGTTGCTAAGTAGTGCTCACACCAGTCAAGGACCTTT